>NW_003519652.1:0-37682 GCF_000190715.1 Dictyostelium purpureum | reverse complement strand
CGATTTTAGGTGGTGAAATATTAGACTCATCAATTTTAAAATATATTGAAAAAATTGGTGTTAGGGTAATTGATATATATGGTCAAAGTGAGTGTATTATTTTGTTAACCACACCATCTTTACAACTACCTAGCCGTCCAAAATCAGCAGGTGTTCCTACATCTGGACTTAATTTATATATTTTATCATTAGAAGATAAACAACCAATTACAAAACCATTTCAATTTGGTGAGATTGTAGTTAAACTGCCATTAACACCTTTTCATATTCAAGAATTATTATATGATGATGAAGATCGAACATTGTTAAATGAAAAATATTTAAAAAAATATCCAGGGTATTTCAATACTGGTGATTTAGGTTACTTTGATAATGATGGATACTATTATGTTGTATCAAGAGCAGATGATGTTATAAACTCAGGTAATGGTTTAATTTACAATTCATTTTTTGAAGATGCTATACAACACAATGAAAAGGTATTTGATAATGTTGTTGTCCCAGTGACATCAGATGATCCATCAAAACAAGATGCAGTTGCATTTATTATTTTAAATGATAAATTTAAAAATGAATATGATGAAAACCCAAAACAGTTTTTAAATACCCTCAAAAATGAAATCAATAATTCAATAGTTTTTGATTCCGTAATTACTGTTGAAAAGAATGCTTCAATTAAACACGTCGTTGTACTTTTTGATATTCCCAAATCAGTTAGTAACAAAAAAATCAGACCTTTATTAGCTAAAATGTTTGAAGGTATGTATATTATAATATTTATAATTATTTTTCCCCCAATTTTAAAAATTAATTATTTTAATTTTTTATAAAAAAACAGAAAAGGAATATGCTATACCTTCATCAATGATGAACACTCATTTATTACCTCAATATGAAAACCAAATAAAATTCTATAAATCACTCTAAAATAAATAAAAAATAAAAAATTGGATATTAAAAAAAAATTTCTGTTGCTATAAATGGTCAAATAACTATTTATATAGTTTATTATTTATTTTATGCAAACCAAATTATTTATTTTATATCTAAAAAATAAATCAAAATATAAAAGTAATTTCTTGATACACATATTTTTTTAAAAAAAAAAAAAAATAGTTTTTTAGATAAGAAAATTAATTTTTTTTTTTCAATTTTAAAATCTAAAATAGAAAAAACTAGTATTTTTTTCTTTTTTTTTTACTATTAATAAGTATGAAAGAAGATTGAATTTTTAAATTTTTTTTTTAATATTAAATTTTTTTTTAAATGAGATTCACAATTTTTTATGTTTATAAGGTGTAGCGTGGTGTTACCAAAAAAAATTAATATATATTTAGAATAATCAATGTGACCATTTAAATTTCCACAATGCTGAACATTAGTTTTTAATTTGAGGTTTAAATAAAATAAAAGAGTGCAAAAACTTTTTAAAAAGGAATTATTAAATTAAAAATAAAATAAAAAAAAAATAACTTAAAAAAGTTTTTTTAAAATTAATTTTTTCTCTGTTTTTTTTAAAAAAAGTAAAAATAGGTGCGAAGTGGGGGGTTTGGGTATAACTATTTTTTTTATTTATTTTTTTAAGCATGCTATGACTAAATAGAATCCCTATTTTAAATCACCAACACGTATAGCTTCAAAAGTTATTATTTAGATGTACAAAAAAGAAAAAACATTATTTTTAATAATAATGAACATTCTCCTTGTAATTATAGATTAAAGATCTTTTTTTAAAAAAAAAACATATTGTTGTGATTTTTCAAATACTGTTATAATAATTAGTCACTAATGAGAAAATATTGCTCTTTCTATTTTAAAAAAATAACTTTGTGATAAAATTAAAAAATCTAAAAGATTTTAGTTTTTTCTTAATAAAAATTAATAATTTTGGGGTAATTTTTTTTTAAATTTATTGATGTTTTTATTAATTAATTCTGTAATAATTATGTATTATATTTTTTTAAATTAATTATAAAATATTTTACAAACTTAGTTTTTCTTTATAAACTTTTTTTTTTAATATTATTTTTATTTATAATAAAAATAAATGGCATATAAATATCAATTAAGCAAACCATTCAACTATTTTAAGGACAAAGAGTTTTCAAATAATGATTTAATATCATTTTGGGATGAAATTGGAAAAAAATATATAAAATGGTATTTTAAATTGAATTATTTTTTTGTAAAAAATAAAATTTCTAATTTTTTTTTTTTTATAATTTCAGGGATAAAATGTATACTAAGGTGTATAGTGGAAATGAAAAAAAGCCACAATGGTATAATGGAGGCTTATTAAATTTATGTAATAATGTTTTGGATAAAAATTTAAAAGAAAATGGAAATAAAATTGCTTTTTATCATGAATGCCCATCCAAAAACTATTCAAATAAAGTTACTTATTTTGAATTATGGGAAAAAGTATGTGTATTTTCAAGAGTATTAAAGAATTTGAATATAAAAAAAGGAGATGTTGTTATGATTTTGATGCCAAATCAAATTGAAACCATTGTAGCAATGTTATCTTGTGTAAGAATTGGAGCAATTTATTGTACATGTCCTCTTCATTTAAACTCAAAAATGATTGCAGATAAAATTGAATATATAAAACCAAAATTAATAATTTCTACAAATTATGCAATAATTGAATCAGATTACCTATATCTTATATCCCTTTTGAATGATGCAATTCTCATATCAAATTTAAAAATTGAAAATATAATTATATATGATCGTATCGATTTTATAAATAAAGAAAAACAAGAATCTTTTTTAGATAGACCCCAAAATTATAAATTCAAAGGTATTCAAATTGAAAAAGCTTTAGATTGGGATGAAATTTGTAAAAATGTAGAACCATTGGTAGAATATGAACTTTTAGAATCATCTAGCCCTGTTTGTATTACATTTTCAAGTGGTACCACTGGAGTATCCAAAGGTTTTATTACTGAAACAGGTTCCTTTATCGCACATTTAGGATATTCATATAAAAATAACTATGGTTTTAGAGAAGATGATATTTTATTTGCAAGCATCGGTCTTGGATGGGCATTTGGTCAAAACACAATATTCGGCTCTTTAAATCATGGTTGTTCACTTGTTTTATATGAAGGTAATACGGGTATGGCTTCATTTGACTATTATAAACTAATTGAAAAATATAAAATTTCATTATTTTTATGCTCACCCTTACCTTTTAGATTACTTCAAAACATTGACCCAGAAGCTGAAGTTTCGAAACAATATAACTTATCAAGTTTAAGAGTAATTGTTTTAGGTGGTGAAATATTAGACTCCTCAATTTTAAATTATATTGAAAAAATTGGTGTTAGAGTAATGGATATGTATGGTCAAAGTGAATGTTTTGTCTTGCTAACTTCACCATCTTTACAACTACCTAGCCGGCCAAAATCAGCAGGTGTTCCTACATCTGGACTTAATTTATATATTTTATCATTAGAAGATAAACAACCAATTACAAAACCATTTCAACTTGGTGAGTTTGTAGTTAAACTTCCATTAACACCTTTTCATATTCAAGGATTATTATATGATGATGAAGATCGAACATTGTTAAATGAAAAATATTTAAAAAAATATCCAGGGTATTTCAATACTGGTGATTTAGGTTACTTTGATAATGATGGATACTATTATGTTGTATCAAGAGCAGATGATGTTATAAATTCAGGTAATGGTTTAATTTACAATTCATTTTTTGAAGATACTATACAATACAATGAAAAAGTATTTGATAATGTTGTTGTCCCAGTGACATCAGATGATCCATCAAAACAAGATGCAGTAGCTTTTATAATTTTAAATGATAAATTTAAAAAAGAATATGATGAAAACCCAAAACAGTTTTTAAATACCCTCAAAAATGAAATCAATAATTCAATAGTTTTTGATGCTATAATTACTGCTGAAACAAATGCCTCAATTAAACACGTCGCTGTACTTTTTGATATTCCCAAATCGACAAGTAACAAGAAAATAAGATCTATATTAGCTAAAATGTTTGAAGGTATGTATATTACAATATTATAATTATTTTTTTCCCCCAATTTTTAATATTAATTATTTAATTTTTTTAAAAATAGAAAAGGAATATTTTGTACCCTCATCAATGACGGACATTCATTTATTACCTCAATATGAAAACCAAATAAAATTCTATAAATCACTCTAAAAATAAAAAAATAAAAAAATAAAAAAAAAGATATTTAAAAAAAAAAAAATTCTGTTGCTATAAATGGTCAAATAATTGTTTATATAGTTTATTATTTAATATATGTGATAATCATTTTTTATATCTAAAAAAAAAAAAAAAATATTTTTTTAATCACCCACCCCCAATTTTTAAACAATTTATTTTTATTTATTTATTTATTTATTTTCTTTTTTTTTTTAAAAATAATTATTTTTCACCCTTTTTTTTTTTTTCATTATTATAATCATAATCTATAGTAATAAAATAATATTATTAATATTTAATAATGAAATATATAAATTATTACATAATATTTTTTTTATTTTATATAAATTTATGTATTATCTTTTCATTTGCAAATGATGAACCTACACAAATATTAAATTCAATTCAAAACAAAACAGCAAATGAAATCATATCGTTATTCGAAGGTAAACATGTAGAAGACCCGTGCTCACATGCTTTTTTTAAATGTAGGAATATACATAACAATAATGATAAAGATAAAGATGATGAAAAAAATAAAAAAGATGAAAATGATAAAGATGACTCTTACTATACAGTTTCTAGTATAACATTACCCGTACCAAAATATAACATTGATTTTATAAATATCACAATTGACTTAACTGTATTTCAAGATTTAGAAACTATAAAAATAAGAGGTGATGCAAAAATATTACTACCCGCAAATTTTTATAACAATTTAGATAAATTTAAAAAAATTAGAAAAATGTAATTATTTATATATTATTATTATAGTTTTTAAAAAAACTCCAATCTAAATACTAATAAAATATTTATTTGATAGAGTTTCATACTATCAATTTTCATCAATTAAAGAATCTATTGTTATTCCATCCAGCCTATCAGTCTATAGAGTTAATTATGTTGCTGCAAAATTTAGTAATAATTTTTTTAGTTCTTCAATTTCTAGAATCGAATTTAATAGATCTTTAGATGGTTTTGAACTTCCCAAAGAGTTTACTGACAATGAACATTTAGAAACTATAACTTTGCCACTATCCTTAATATCCCCGGACTTACCAAAAAATGGTAAGGGTTTACCAAAATTAACCTCTTTAACTATTATGGTTGATGTAGAGAATAAAAAACAAGATTTTAATTTCCCATCCCTTGAAGAATTTCCAAATCTAATTAAACTTTCAATTTCATCATCATGGGGTAAAGAAAAAAGACTATATCAATTACCAAGCTTTAAACATATGGAAAATTTAAAACAACTTTATATATATGGCGATCTCTTTTATTCATCAAATAGCTCCTCTGTTTTAAACCTTTCAAAACAACACAACTTTAAATCACTGTAAGTTTAAAATATATATTTAAAATCATAACATTACCCTAATAGTATTTTAAAATTTTTAAAAATTTAGAGAATTATGGAATTGTTTCTTTTTAACCAATTGTAGTAGCTATCCATGTATCAAGTTTTCAAATGACACTGAGAATGTGTCGGTTTCAACTACCCTCACTCAATTTAATATGTCTTTAATAAACTATGACATAGTTAAAACTTTAAAAGTTAGTCGTAATATGCTAGAGCAACCTCTTCCAGAATTTCCACCCAATAAACTTATTAATTTTCATTTATACAATTCGAAAATATCAGACTCAATCCCAGCCTCATATTGCGGAAGATCATTTAATATTTCAAATAATGAAATGATTGGATTTGTACCAGAATGCTTCTTGTGTGAAAAACCAAATAATGCTATTTATCAAGGAAACTACTTCAAAAACTATGATGATAGCTACAAGCCTACATGTCGTAAGTAAAACAAATTTATAAAAAATAAAATTATATATAAAATTACTAATAGTTTTTTTTAAAATAGCAAATTTCAAAATTAATGATATGGTAAACATCCCAATAATTAAAACTGATGGTAGCGATGGAATCATAATATCAGGTACCGATATAGGTTATGGAATATCAACTCAGTATGACTATATTGTCTTAATTCCAAATAAAAAGATTGAAATTTTCCCTGGTAAAGGAATTGGTTTATCAAAAGTCATCAAAATTAATTTTTTCTACAACCCAAGCTATGATTATAATTTAAAGTATCAATATGAAAATCCAATTATAAACTTTTACAACACTAGCACAATAAACAATATTACTTTTATTATATTATCAGGTAATGGTTTCAACTATATCACAGATAATCAATTTTATATAAATGGAAATTGTTTTATTAGTAGCATTGCAAAAGATGGTACCTCAACAATAGTTTTTGGCAATGATGATGGTCAGAGTATCAGAGCTACAGATAATTCCACTAATCCTTTCGAATCGATGAAAAATGGGGAAGATTTTGAAATCTATACAGTGGTAGGTGATCAAAAATCAAATCCTGTTACCTTTATTTATTTAAAAGAAGATCTGGAAATAAACACCACTGTTATTTCAGGGGAAAGATTGAATATACAGGGTGGTGAAGCTACTTTCGGGGGTTCATTCCATACATCAAATCAAACTTTAGTATCTCTTAAAATCAATGATCAATTATGTAAAGTTATAAAATTAACAAAATCATCCATTACAATCAAATATCCATCTGTCCCAAAGGCCGGAAACTATTCTTTGGTTTTAAATGTAGGAGGCAATTTATTAAAAACAAATATTCTCTTTGACAAAAGCGATAGTTCTTCAGAATCAACTCATTCCGATTCTAATCATAAATCCAAAGGTAGTAGTGAACATCGCGATTCCAGCAAATCATCCGAATCAAATAAAAACTCTTCTTCCCATAATAATAAAAATGATAGTGGCTCTACTAACGACTCCAATGATTTCTTCCCAACTAATAAACCAACTCGTACTCCCTCAGTAACACCACAACCTTCTGAAAATAGTAAATCGCATGAAAACATAATTACCACAACACCCTCGCCAACATCACCATCAGATAATAGTTCAAGAAAAGGTACAATTGTTTCAGCAGTTTTTATTATTATATCAATATTAGCAATAACCTCATTTATACTATATAAAAAACCAGATTTAAGAAATAAAATATTTAAAAAATTGGGAATTATTGGTGGAAATAGATATTCAATGTTATCAAGAAATATGATTCCAAATTCATTTGAAGATATAGATGACTATGAAAATGAATTAGATGAATTTTTATAAAAAAAAATAAAAAATAAAGATACAACCAAAAAACATTATTTGTATATTTAAATAATTTTTTTTTATTTATTTATTTTTTAATTATATATTTTATTTATAATTAATTTTTTTAAATTTCCCAAGACTCGATTGTCTCTAATTCTTCAGAACCAATAAAAGGTTGCTCGATTGATCTAATCATTATATCTCCACAATATAAACATTCTTTACCAATTATTCTATCTAATTCGTTACGATCCAAATCTTCTTGCGATGCTTTATCTTCAATTTGTTGAGAATCGTTCAAACTTGAATCTTTACCTAAAATTGAAGAGATATTACTTATTAAACCACTAGCTGGATTTGAATGATTATGGGAATTACCACTCGAAAGAGCCATAAGCTGTTCATTATTGATACTCATTTGGAGTTCTCTAATTCTTTGTCTTTGATATGATGGAAGGTGTTTATTTAGTTGAGTAATTAAACAATCGCTATGGAATACATGTTGGCAAGAGAATAAATAAAATCTTTTTGATAGTACTGGATATGAACAAATATCGCACTTTTGGTCGCCTCTAACGTAACCATACTTATTACGAAGATTTTGAATATCTTTACGAATTTGTTGTGCTGATTTAGTGGCATCGTCCATGTCTGCTTTTAATTCATCGATGTAAGAATTATAATCTTCGAGTGATTTGCAAATTTCCTCTTTAAAGTCGTCGATAACTGTGAAATTTGGGAAAAATGGTAAAATATCTTCAATTTTAAGAAGTGAGCATGCCTTGAGGAACTCCATAGCCTCTTTAATATTACCATCTTTTTTAACTTGATGCTCAGCGATTCTTAACCAAAGTTTTTTGCATAACTCTTCATCAGTATCTCTAACCTTGTCGGCATTTTCTTTTGCAAGATCAATGTCAACAGATAAAGCCAAATCGACAGCCTCTTCATAAAGCTCCATAGCTCCATAGATATACACACAAGCCTTTAGTTTTTTCTCTCTCATACAGAGACGAAGAGCGTATTTCAAATCGTAATAAACTTCATAACCATTTAAAAATTCTAATAATGGACGATCATCTTCTTGCTTGACGTACAATGATAAAAGGTAGTTGTGTAATGCACGATCGTTATCTTTTTGTTTTTGAACGCAATATTGTAAATAACGAATGGCTTGATTTGGTTGACCTGGTGGGTTTTTAGTTGGATCATATCTCATGAGTGATGGAATTAACTTTCTTGGATTGAGGAAACCTGGTTTAGTTTGAATCCATGCTTCACAAGTTTGATATGGAATAAAATGGAATAATACTGGACAAAATTTATAAAATAATTCTTCTAATTGTGAGTTTGATTGTTGTTGTTGTTGTTGCTGTTGTTGTTGTTGATTTTGTTGTGTTGGAGGAGGTTGATGTTTCTTTTTATCTAATGTTACTAAAATACTGAGAGCACTTTCATATTGTTGATGTTGAATGTGATAACTAACTACTCTTTCATAATCTTCAATAAGATTGGCATAGAATAAAAGTTCATCGATTGCACCATGACTACTAATAATATTGAATGTGATATCCTTGATTACTATTAATGTATCTTTGAAATTCTCTAAAAATTGACGGAATTCTGAATTGACCTTGTTGTATTTATCTTTATTAACTGGATCACGAAGAGTGTTTAACTTGCTAATAAATATTTCGATGAGCCATGTACAAATAATTGTCTTTTGTGTTTCTTGACCTCTGTTAAGATTGATAAGCTTTTGGAGGAGATAAGTTTTTAATGCATCACGTTGATTTGCATTGATGAATTTAAGTGTGATCTCTTCAAAGACTTTACGAGTTTTACCAAAGAAAGTAGCTGCCAATTCATAACGTTCCTCTTTAAAGTAATGCTCTGCTTGAGTTTGCCAAATTTTATCGAGTTTCTGTTCTGCATATGGTGCCTGTACAAAAGTTGATGCTATATCGAATAAACCTTTTTCCATATACAATCTCCAAACATCTCTATCTTCTTTAGTTACTGTTAAATTATACAAGTTATTACCACAGATCCAAATCGATTTGTCTGTGTGGTCGACTGCAATGCCTCTTAAACGCTCCTTGGCATGAAAATAATGGTCGAAAACAATTTGATAGTTTAATTTACTGAGTGCAATAAGTCTATCGTCATAAAGTAAAAGGAAATGAAACTCTGTAAGTGCAAATGAAACTGGTGGATATGGTGGTAATGTAGATTGATCATCGCCATTATTATTATTATTATTATTATTATTATTATTGTTGTTATTACTTTCTTGACTAAAATGTAACATCATTGATGATGTTGTAAATTTCTCTTTTTCTTTATAAACTAAATCTCCATAGTGAATACCTGAACTAACTAACCATGCATATGATTGGGGTAAAGCTCCATTTTGTTTTGCGAATGTTCTAATTTCACCACATGCTCTTGTTGCTGGAATATTAGGATCTTCTGGTATAATGTCAAAGTTAACTCTTGATCTATCGAATAATTGATCATATGTGCCAGTTTGTGAAAAATAATATAATCTTGTTGGAGTTGATACCATTAAAAAGTTTTTATTTTGTGTTTTCTCTAAACTCATACCTGAAATTGGCTCATTTTCTTCAAATGAGTGTAACTAATAAAAAAATATTAATATCATATTAATGTAATAAAATAAAAATATCTTTTTCTAATATTACTTACTAATTTATATAATGGTGCACTTGCTGAAAATGAAATAATACTTTTTTCGACATTACTAACAACGGTTTCATAGATTCTACCTTTATTTGAACCAAGAAGGATATTTTGTGTATTTGCTCTATCTGGTGATGAATTATCCCATGCAACAGACTCAATTAATTCTACCTTCCACTTTTGTAATTTTGGTTTTCTTGAAGTTGAATGTGCATGAAGATAATGAATTTCTTCATTTAACATACAAATTAAAAGATGATTACCTGTTGGATCCAAAAATGTTTTATAAATTTCACCTGTCATTCTAATTTCTAAAATTAAATATTTATTCGATTAGTATTTGATTGTAAACAATAGATTATTAATAACTACAATTCCATCGCTCTAATTACCTTCAATTTCTGGATTTGGATCTCTTAAATCTAAACGTGAAATATTTGATCTGGTGGTCATAACAAGAATACCATTGCATACTGCTACTGATCTAAGTGGTTCTGATGGTTTAAAAGAGACATTATCTACAAAAAACATTGGCTCCTCATTGCTATCGAAATTCAAATTATTATTATTATTGTTATTATTATTATTGATAGTGTTAATTGTATTTAAATTAAAATCATCTGTATAATCACTTCCAATATTATCACTCTAAAAACATTATAAAACAAATTAATATTATTATAACTTTATAAACCATATCTATATAAATAACTAAATATATCTTACCAATATATGAGTGTTGGAAAAATTAAGTGACATTATAAAAATACAAATTTATTAATTAAATAACAATTAATAAAAAAAAGGGTATAATAAAAAACAAAATAAAAAATTATTTAAAAAAATCAAAAAAAAAAAAAAAAAAAAATTTTAAATTTTTAAAAAAAAAAAAATTAAAAAAAAAAAAAAAAAAAAAAAATTTTTAAAATATATGATGAACACACAAATATCTTTTAAAGTTTTATTTTTAATTGCATTTTTAATTAATTTGGATATATCATATTACTTTTCCTCTAAATTATCTTTTATTTTAATACTATTATATTACTATTTTTATTTTTATTTTAAAAAAACACCCACCAAAAAACACACAATTTTTATTTTTATTAATTTTTTTTATTATTTTTCTTTAATTATTTTTTATTTTTATTTTTATTTATTTTTAATTTAATTTTCAAAATTTAATAAATGTGTAAATATAAAAACTAAAAAAAAATAATAATAAAAAGAAATTTTTTTTAAATAATTATCTTTTTAAATAATACTCTTTTCTTTTTTTAAATTTCAAGTAAACCGAAAGAAAAATAAAAAAAATAAAAAAAAAGACGAAAATTTTTTTTTTTTTTTTTTTTTTTTTTTTTTTTAAATTTATTTTAGTTTTTTTTCTTTTTTTTTTTTATTATTTCAAATATAAAATTAATTAATATCACATAATATTATTTTTATTATTTATTATTATTTTTAAAAAGTATAAACTAATTTGTTAATAAACTTTTTTTTAATAATTTATTATATCAGTATTATTGAATTTATTAAATACTATTTTTCTTTTGATATAATAGAGCAATAATTAAAATAATTAAAATTTTATTATATACACCAAATAATTTTGTTTTTTTTTTTTTTTATTTAAATTTATTATAACATTTTACGGGAACACATAAATATATTGTATATATTATCTTTTTTTGCATTGTTTTAAAAAAATAAAAATATAAAATGGGTATTCCAGCATTCTTTAGATGGTTAATTGACAAATATGGAGGGTTAATTCAAGAAACAACAGAGCCAAGAGAGGGAGATGGGTCAAGAAGTAAAGTAGATTTCACAGAAATGAATCCAAATGGAGAATATGATAATTTATATTTAGATATGAATGGTATCATTCATCCATGCGCACATCCAGAGAAAGGACCCAAACCGCAATCTGTGGACGATATGATTCAATCGATTTACGAATATTTAGATTTACTTTTCGCAATTATTCGTCCAAGAAAATTAATCTATATGGCAGTTGATGGTGTTGCACCAAGAGCAAAGATGAATCAACAACGTACTCGTCGTTTTAGAGCTGCTTTAGATTCACGTTTAGAAAAAGATAAGGAAGAAAGGTTATGGCGTGATCAAATCTTTGATGGTATTAAAACTGAAGAAGATTACGAAAAACACAAACAAGAGAAATTAAACAAATTTAAATTCGATTCAAATTGTATTACCCCAGGTACTTTATTTATGGATAGAGTTGCTCTTAGTCTAAGAGAATATGTTGCCGAAAAATTTTCAACAGATCCAGCATGGAAAGATGTATGTATAAAATAATTTATAAAACAATATAAACATATAAAAATAATTTTTATATTAATATAAAATCAATAACAACAACAATAGGTAAAAGTTATTATTTCAGATGCAGGTGTACCAGGTGAAGGTGAACACAAAATTATGGATTATATTAGACATCAAAGAGCTCAACCAGATTATGACCCAAATTTGAAGCATATCATTTATGGTTTAGATGCAGATTTAATTATGTTGGGTTTAGCAACTCATGAAGTTAATTTCGATATTCTCAGAGAATTTATTCAACCAGTAGGTCGTGGTATTTGTAATAAGTGTCACAAGAAGGGTCACATGGCAAGTGAATGTACTGAGGCAGATAGTGATGAAAAAGATTTCTTGGTTAAGAACTATCAAATTCTGCATTTACATTTATTAAAAGAATATTTAGAGTTGGAAACTAGAGTATCAACACCATTTGGCTTCAATATCGATAGGGTTGTAGACGATTTTATCTTTTTATGTTTCTTTGTTGGTAATGATTTCTTGCCACATTTACCAAATCTCGAAATTAAAGACGGTGCAATCGATCGTGTATTGAAGGTTTATAAAGATTTATTACCATCGTTCGATGACTATCTAGTTTGCGATGGCGAGGTTAGTTTCCCACGTCTCTCCCAGATCTTTGCTGCCCTTACAAAGAGTGAAGATGCCGCTTTCAAACGTAAAATTGAAAAGGAACAACAAATGTTAAGAAGAAAGAAAGGTTTTACCGATTTAACCTCTGCTCCTCAATCATTAAATTTAAATGGACCAACTTCACTCTCTCATAAAGAGGCAGCTGATAAATTATTAAATGAATTACTTCAACCTGTTGATCAACAAGAAAACGAAGAAGATAGACCAAATAAAAAATTAAAGAGTGGTACCGATTCGGTAACTGGCGTAAAATCTAACAAAAAAGCAGCAGAGCTCATTAAAAATAAATTAACTGCCAAACCAGCTTCAGCTGCATTGGAAGAAGAGGAGGCTTCAAATAAATCAAAGGGTAAAAGAAAATTACAACAAATCGAATTGGATGACGAACAACAGCAACAATTAAACATTATCGCTGCTGAGCAAGAAAAGAAATTAAATAAAAAGAAATCAAAAAAAGAAAAATTAGATGAGGAAAGAGACGAAAAAGAGCAAAAAGAACACGAGGAAACCAGTGAAAAAGCAGTTTCATTATTTGTTAACAGTGTCGACGATGGCAGATTACCAACTGAAAAAGAAATCTTTTTTGATAATGGCCGTAATATTAAATATAACGAAGAGGGCTGGAGAGATCGTTACTACAAAACATGTTTCGATGTCGAAACTGAGGATGGTATTAAAGAAATCTGTAAATCATATGTCGAAGGTTTAGTTTGGGTATTAAAATACTATTTCAAAGGTTGTTCATCTTGGGGTTGGTACTATCCATATCACTACTCACCATATATTACCGATATTAGTAAGTTCTTTGACGAACTTAGTTATCCAGAATATGAAATGGGTGATCCATTCAAACCATTCAATCAATTGATGAGTGTATTACCACCAGCCTCATCACAATTCGTTCCAAAACCATACCAAAAACTTATGGGTCTTTCTGTTGATGGCGAACCAATCGAAGAATCACCAATCATCCAATTTTATCCAAGAGCTTTTCGTATTGATAGAGGTCCAACCGAACCACTTTATAAAGGTGTCTGTTTGTTACCATTTATTGACGCTCCATTGCTTTTAAAGACTATTGCAAGCAGAGAAAAGTTACTCACCCAAGAAGAAACAGATAGAAATACTCTTGGTCATGATTTAATGTTTTGCCACAAAGACTCGATGGTAAATAAGCAATTTTTAGAACAAATCAATCAATTGGAACAAAATGAAATGACTGAAAAGGGTAAAGATAAACTCACTAAGCAAGAAACCAAGCAAATTAAAGATAATCTCGAACCAGTTGCTATACCACAAGAAAATTCAAAAATTTATGGTACTGTGCAATTCCCATCTGCCTTAGCCACAAAGAAAATGCCAAAAAATTTAATGGATGCTATTGCATTTAAATATTGTAATCCACAAGTTCCAGAGGGTTATAAATTTGTTTATCAAACTTTAAAGGGTGCAGTTATTCCAAAGAAAACAATTACAAATCTTTCAAGACCTCGTTCTCAAAATTCTGCTATGAATCGTATGATCAACAATTCAATGGGTAGCTCAAATCAATATAAAGATAGTGGTAATTTTAATAATGGTTATGGTCAATATCAAAATTTCCACAATATTACAAAGTATAATAATTCAAATATGAATAATAATGGTAATTTTATAAACTATAATAATTATGGCCAACAAGGCTTTAATAATAACAATAACTATAACAATAATAATAATTATAACAATAATTTCAATAATAATAACAATTATAATAATAATTTTAATAATAACAACAATAATAATAATGGTAACTATAATATGAATAATAATTATAATGGTCAAAATTATAATAACAATTATAATAATAATAACTTTAACAATAACAACAATAATTATAATAACAATAATTATAATAATAACTATAATAACAATGGTTTTAATAATAATAATTTTAATAACCAAAATTTTAATAATAACCAAAATTTTAATAATAACCAAGGTAACCAAAATTTTAATAGTAATCAAAATAATTTTAATAATAACAACAATTTCAATAATAACAACAATTTCAATAATAACTTTAATAATAACTATCAACAAGTTGGTAATACTTATGGTGGAAATAATGACATGGGCGAAGATTTAGGTGTTAGCTATAATCCAAATCAACAGCAACAAAACAACAACCAAAATTTTAAACAAAATAATAATAGAAATTTCAATAACAATCAACAAAACAATAAATTTTATAACCAAAATAGAAATAATCAAAATAGAAATAATCAACAAAACAATAAATATTATAATCAAAACAATACTAATCAAATTAATAGAAATAGCCAGCAACAAAATCAACAAAACCAACAACAAAATCAACAACAAATCCAACAACAGCAACAACAAAGCGTTAAAGTACCAATGAAATATAACCCATTTGCAAAATCAAAATAATCATCATCATTACACATATATATTAATATATATATAATTTATTCTTAATAAAATCAAGAATTAGTTGCTTTTTTCTTTTTTTTTCTTTTTTATTTCCTCCAATTCTTATTTTAACCCTTTTTAATATTTAAAACTTTCAACAGGTGAACTAAAAACAAAAATTTGGGCAACCAAGAGGCATGGATTAATTAATTAATTGATATTTTTAATTATTAATATTGTTTAATTAATAATTCCATTTCTTCATAGTTTTTCAAATTTAAGTTTTAGTTCATCAATAAACAAAGGAATTAAATTTAAAATAGATTTTTCTTTTAAATTATTTTTTTATTTTTATTTTTAATTTTAATTTTAGTTTTAGTTTTAATAAATCATATTCATTCTTCTGTGCAGTATATATTATCAAGATAATGTCTAATTGTAATTAAAAAATTTAACAAAGAAATATCGTGTATAAAAAAAGATAATATTTTTTATATGAATTTTTTTTTTTAATGGTTTGTTTTTAAAATAATATAGTGTAAAAGCCGGTCAAGTTTGCCCACACATATTTATTATATCAAAATTTAATACGAAAAAAGTTAAAATATCACAAAAATAATCTAATTTCCTAAAAGAATCCATATTGCCCAGATAGCTTTTGCTTTTTAAAAATATATTGGAATATTTATTCCATTTTATTATTTTATTAATTATAAGACCTAAGTATCTGAATTGACCAGATATTACTTGAAGCAAAATTTAACCGTTGCAATTTTGGTTGAATAAATTGAATTATTCTGAGGTAACTTAATTTATTATTGCAAGAATAATAAATTTCCGGAGATCCAACTTTCTTTTAAGGTGGTGTTACTTCATAAAAGATGCCCGCATCTTAGCTAATAGAATATGAATTAAACATTACAGCCCTTGGCAGTTTAGCATAGCATAAGTTTCATCTTGTACGGAGAACCTTGGGTTAGTGTTTCCTTGCAAAGGAAACCTTCTATCCAGTTAAATAGCACGTATACAGCTCGGTATAACTTTAGTGCATTGGCGTAGAGTCTTGTTAATCCTTTCGGTTGACTATGGATATGTACAGATGCCATATATATCTTTTATTTAGAATAAAATGATATATTGTATTAAAAAAAAAAAAGAAAAAAGAAAAATGAAAAATAAAAAAAAGAAAAATAAAGTGGTAATATTTAATAAATGTGAACATTCGTTTTCGAATGAATCATTTATTGGTGGTAAATAAAGTGGTAGGTTTAATTTTTGGTAGATAATAGTGGTAGGGTCTGATGAATTTAAGGTGTAATTTCATCATCTAGTTTAATGGTAAAAATGTTAGTACCATTGCATTAAAATCAACATAAAGTGGTATACTATTTGGTTGTAAGCCAAATGGTTCTGGAATTGTAAATTTTGGTTTTAATATTCCTTTTTCGATGTTGATTTTAATAATGTTTTGTTTGGATGATTTTTTAGGAAAATATTTCTTGTCAAATCATTTGTGAATGTTGTGGTAGTATTATCTTTGGTTCTGTTTACCTTAGATGCACCAGTGTAGTTTTAGATTATACTGGTTATGTTGTGATGTGGTGTAGTTGTTGTTTCAAAAAAAAGAATTTATTCATTATTATTAATAATATTTTTTTAAAAATTTTTTTTGAAAATTTGTGTTTAATTTATATGATGATTTTGGATGGTAATTTTTGTTTTAATAGTTCTGGTTTTTTAGTATGTTAAAAGTGTTATTTAGGTGACCAGACTTATTAAATTTTGGAATACATTTTAGGTATTCTGGATAAGTATTTTAAAGAGTATTTAGTGAATAAAATGGATTTTGAGCAGAATGTTGATTATTTTGTAGTGGAATAATGCAATCATTAGTATCCAAGTTGTCATCACCATTATTTTGATTATTATTTTTTTAAAATTTGTTTGTGAATGAATAAATAAAAGAGATACACCGATCAACTAGTGAGATCTCAATTAGATTTCGTCTACTTAAAAAAGTTTTAAAAAATCAAAGAAAATTTTGGATTTATTTAAAACAGTTAATGAAAGTGTATGTGGTGATATATGTAGATTATATAAAAATCAACAAAAGTGTGTAAAAATAAAATGAATTGTATAAAAAGTGATAAATATCATTAAAAAAATGAATGATGTTGTACAGTTCTTCGCAAAAGTTTTGACCCCCTTTTTTAAAATTTTTTTATTTTTATTTATCTTCAATAATTTTAATTCCAATTATTCTAAAAAATATAAAATAAATTTTAGAACATCTGAACTATATTTTTTTATAAAAAAAAAATAAAATAAAATTTTTTTTTTTGAAAATTTTTTTTTTTTTTTTTTTACATATAAAAAAAATGGGTTCATTATTTTTAAAAAGATAATTTAAATTTTAATATATAATTTATTTTTTAAACGAAATTTTTTTTTTAATGTTTTATTTCTTGATATTTTGTGAATTCACCTTAGTTCTTATTTATTTGTTGTATTTTTATTGAGGTTGATTCATAAAGATTATCAAATATATCCTGATGAATATTTTTTAAAATTCAACAAATTAAAAGATTGAAATTATGACGTGGGTACCCGATAGAAATCAATTTTATACGTCGTTTTACTATTGACCATATATTCTCAATAATATTAAGATCTGGTGAACACGGTAGAATAAATATCACCCTAATGTACATTTTTTCTTAAAAATCGGCCAATAATTAGGTCATATGAATAGAGCAATTGTCTTGTAAAAGAAACATATGACCAGATAAAATTCATTTCTCTCGTAAAGTTCTTCTATAACCCTGTATTAATATTTTTAAATATTTTGCAGCATTTGTGTTAAACCTGATAATACATATACGACCTGCACTATGAGCTGTGCAACAACTTCATGTATATATTGAGCTGCCACCTCATATTCGTTTGGCCAATATGTTTTGTTTTAGGTTTCTTGTATCATGAATCCATTTTTTAGTTTTCAATTAATAAGAAAATCCTTCAATTCTGGTTTCATCAACAAATATTACCCTTTTCCCAATTTTCAGCTGCCCAATTTTGGCACTTTTTTACCCACCTTAGCTTTGAGACATATATTTTTCGGTTGGAAAGTGTTTACATTTTAAACTTTTAAAAAAAACATTATTATGTTGTAGAGACCTACTATTTGAACTTACTGAAACATTTTTTTGAAAGTTTTTTCTAAGATATCTTTTTATATTACTTAAATTATGACATTTCCCATTTCAAATTTATTTTCTACAATGTCTTTCAATTCGGTCGTCCATCTTTCTTATTATGCCAGGTATTGTATTTTCTTCAATTGTACCTTTTTCTAGATTTTTTTTAAAAAATTCTCTTAACTGTGGACCTACTTCACTCAATATATCTTTAACTTTTTGATGATTTTTTGCTTTTTTGTAAATTTTTAAAATCACATTTATTAACTCTAAAAAAAGGGTCATTATTGTTTTTTTTTTCTATTTTTTATGAATATACT
Source organism: Dictyostelium purpureum (assembly GCF_000190715.1). Classification (NCBI taxonomy): domain Eukaryota; phylum Evosea; class Eumycetozoa; order Dictyosteliales; family Dictyosteliaceae; genus Dictyostelium; species Dictyostelium purpureum. Next base: position 18,710 of record NW_003519652.1, on the reverse strand, counting down.
GTCCTATTTGTTTTTAAAAAAAAATTAAAATAAAAATAAAAAATTATAATAAAATTGAATTATCTTCTCAAAAATTTAGACCCCATTTTATATGGGCGCTATAAAAAAAAAATTAAAAAAATTTTTTTAAAAAAATAAATTTTAAATTTTTATTTAACAAAAAAAATATAAAAAAACCGTATAAGTTTATCTATAAATATTTTTAAAATGGATTTATAGTCAAAAACCAAAGATAAGATTAAAATTAAAATTTTTTTCTAATGTTTTTTATTAGGGGGTCAAAACTTTTGCGAACAACTGTAATTAGTGGTAATTAATTATAGTTAAAGATATGGTAATAATAACTATAATAAAAAAGTGTTGATACACCAGTAGTATGTAAATTTTGTGATATAACAACAATTCTAAAATCAATTCAAATTTATTATAATAATTATAAACATATATCACATTTATTAGAAAAAGACAAACATATATTATTTTATAATTATCAACAAATTTAGACACATTTTTAATTTAAATAGTCACACATCTATTATTTTATAATAATCAAATATAAACACATTTTTAAAATTAAATATTTTTTTAAATTAATTTTATTTTTTTAAAATAATATTTTTCAGTATAAATTAAAATTCAAAAATAATTTTTAGTCAGAGAGAGAATAAGAGAGAAAATAATATAGAGAAAGTAATAAGTAATAGTTTAGTTATAGAATTTATAAATAATAATAATTAGTAATTTTTAGTTTTAATAAAGATTAGTTATTTTTTAAAATATAATTTTTAAATATTTTTATATATTTATTTTGGTTTTATTATATTTTATTTTATCTTTATTTTGTGTTTTATTATTATTATAATTAATTACATTTAGTTTATAATACATTTTGTTTAGTAATTAATTCATTATATTAGAATTCTTAAATATAACAACAGTTATATTACATTTGGCGACAGCTCAGTAAGCTATTTTTGGTATTATATTACATTTGGCGACAGCTCAGTAAGCTATTTTCGGTATTATATTACATTTGGCAACAGCTCAGTTAGCTATTTTGGGGTTCTTGCAGCTATATTACATTTGGTGACAATTCAGCAAGCTATTTTTGGTATTATATTACATTTGGTGACAGTTCAGTAAGCTATCTTACAGTTATATTACATTTGGTCACAACTCAGTTTGCTATCTTGGGGTTCTATTACATTTGGTCACATCTTAGTCAGTTATTTTTGGGATTATATTACATTTGGCTCATTCAGTTATCTTAGGGGTCTATTACATTTTTTCAGTATATTTTAGTAAACATTTAAACTCATTTAGTAATAATAATAAATTTTAGTATAGTAAATAATAGTAGTTAATAATATTAGTAGTAAATAATTTTAGATACTCCAGTAATGGCGGAGGTACAGTTAAATCACGAATCAATTTATCAACGGGAAGATATTGATTATTATAGACCAGTTAAAGTAAAACAAAAAGGTTATTTATTATTCAATGGTGATCCCAACACCATTTCGTTCAAAGCATTCAAGTTAGGTTTATCAGTTATGTATGATAATAAATATAATGCAAAACAAATTATTTCCCATCTCGATAAAAGGCCATTAGAAACATTTTTAAATTTTTATTCCATTGGAGGATCAGCCGAAACCGCTTTAAATAATTTAGAAACCTTATACGCACCCGTAGAAGAAGCTCCAATCAGTAAATTATTAAATTTTTATAAAAGAAAATTTTCAAATTTTGAAGAATTAATATTAGAATTCAATCAAGTAGAGTGTGTATGTGTAGATGTACCAGTTCCAGTTAAAGTCGATTTATTTATTAAATCTCTACCTGATACAATAAGATTAGATATAATTAAAACTGCTCCTAAAACTTTGAAAATTGCCTATGAAAATGTCAGACAGATTTCTAGAGCAACAGAAGAATATTATGGTTATTCATTAATACAAGGAATCAATCAATCTCAATCACTACCACCATCTTTTAGACCAGAAAATACAATTAAAACTAGTTTGCAGTTATCTAGTCCATCATCATCTATGTCAAATTTTTCAAATAATAATAGTTCCACATCTTCAGTTAACGCTATAAATTTTAAAAAAAATTCAAATGTTATTTGTCATTATTGTAGAAAGCCAGGCCATGTAGTAAATGATTGTAGTAAATTAAAGAATAAAAAAGAAAAAGAGATTGAGCAAAGTAAAAAAGAAAATTTCAGTCAACCTCAATCAGTTAATGCAATCAATTGTAAATTAGAAATAAATAATAATGTTAATTCAATTTTAGAAAATCAATTAAAAAAAAATCCAACAGAATTTAGAAATTTAGTTAAAGAAAATTTAGTTATAGAAAATATTAGTGAATTTGTTCCAGTTCAAGTTATAGTTAAAGAAAAAGAAAGTTTATTAGCTGGAAATATTAGTAAAATCATTCCTTATGAAAAAGAAATAATCGAAGAAAAAATTGAAGATAAGTTAGAAAAAGAAATTATAGCCACCACAAATAATAAATTAGTTTTAGTTCCAGAAGTAGATAAGGCTATAAATTGTATAAATTTTAAACCATTAAATGTTATTCCAAAGAAAGAAAGTATTAAATTTACAAATTTCAATTCACATTTTAGTCTTGACGGATATCTTAGTATACCTTTTGGTTTAGTCAATTTTTTATCAATTTGTCAAAGTAAAATTCAGTTATCAAATCATCACGCAATGCATCTCAAGTTTGTTTTTGGTATTTTAAGAGATGCTGCTATAAAATTAAAATTAGAAAAATATGAAATCGCTCGGAAAGAAATTAAATTTTTAGATTACAAAATTTCAGAAAAAGGTGTATCTAATGATGGTAATAAACATTCAAATCTCTTAAAAACTCCTGTACCATCAAGTAAAAAACAATTAACACCATTTGTAGATCTTTTCAAACATCAATATGAAATTATTTATAGTCCTAGTAAAGTCAATTATTTTATAAATTTATCAAGAATTCAACATTTAGCTTATGGTAAAGAACTTGTGTTAAATAATAAGCAATCAGTTATGGAAAATCAAAATAATAATTTATTATATAATAATAATAATGAATATTTAACAACTAACGAAAAAAATAATGAATATTCAAAATTTAGAAATCAAGGTCAATTAAAGTTGTCAATAATCGATATCTCTTCATCAAGTCAACAAGAATTAGATCCAATAATAAATAAACTTTTAGAAATGTACTATTCAATAACAAATAAGAAACCTTTAAGTTATCATTTAATATCTAAAGAAAAATGGACAGAAAGTAATTACCCAAAGCAAGAAATATACTCATTAGATAAAGCTGAAATACAAACATTCTCATGTAATAGTTATAATACCGATACGTTAAATCATTTTAATCAAGAATATTTTAAAGTAGTAAAAGGAAAATTTAGTAAAGCTCCTAGTTTGTTAGTACCATTTGAAGTTAAGTCAGAAACATTTGCATCTATTGGAAAAGATTTTATAGGTCCGAGAATCAGAAAAATTTTAGAGAAAATTTTTTTAATTATGGTATTTGTTTTAAAGGGGGGCATATGTGATATAACAACAATTCTAAAATCAATTCAAATTTATTATAATAATTATAAACATATATCACATTTATTAGAAAAAGACAAACATATATTATTTTATAATTATCAACAAATTTAGACACATTTTTAATTTAAATAGTCACACATCTATTATTTTATAATAATCAAATATAAACACATTTTTAAAATTAAATATTTTTTTAAATTAATTTTATTTTTTTAAAATAATATTTTTCAGTATAAATTAAAATTCAAAAATAATTTTTAGTCAGAGAGAGAATAAGAGAGAAAATAATATAGAGAAAGTAATAAGTAATAGTTTAGTTATAGAATTTATAAATAATAATAATTAGTAATTTTTAGTTTTAATAAAGATTAGTTATTTTTTAAAATATAATTTTTAAATATTTTTATATATTTATTTTGGTTTTATTATATTTTATTTTATCTTTATTTTGTGTTTTATTATTATTATAATTAATTACATTTAGTTTATAATACATTTTGTTTAGTAATTAATTCATTATATTAGAATTCTTAAATATAACAACAGTTATATTACAATTTTGTGTATTATTGCCCAGATAGCTCAGTCGGTAGAGCGCAAGGCTTTTAACCTTGTGGTCGGGGGTTCGAGCCCCCCTTTGGGCGAAACATTTAGGTTTTTTGATATCTTCCTGGTGATTTTTTTTTTTTTTTTTTTTTTTTTTTTTTTTTTATGTAATTAGATAGGTAGAGGAATCGTCAGCATTGCATCGGGGGAGCAATGATAGCCAAGTGGTCGAACGAATTTCTGGGGGAGACTCTAAATGTATATGCTGATTTTCCAACTTTTACATTTAAATAATAGTAGTATAGGAATTCCAATGTAATCTTTTAGTTTAGATATTTGTGAAAATGATTCAGTTGTGCCAACCAAGTCATCAGCAAATGTATTATTTGATATTCCTAAGTTTTGGTTATTAATAATTCTATAACCAATTACATTAGTGTTTAGTAGATTTAATAAAGGATCAAAAAATAGACCCCAAAGAAATGGGGATAATGGATGACCTTGAATAACTCCTTTAGTTACATAAATATCGTTAGTCATACCATGTGGTGTGATAATTTTCATATTATTACCTGATAGAAAATCAGATATAATATCTATTGTTTCTTGTGGGAAACCTCTAAATTCTAATGCTTCGATTAATGCCCAATGTGGTACTTCATCAAAAGCTTTTTGTATGTCAATATATAATACATGAAGTTCTCTTTTATTTATTTTTGAAAGATGTTGTTCAGTACTGATATTGGTGATATTGTTGAACGTCCAGGTCTAAATCCATATTGGGATTCTGAAAAAGGACAATTTAGTTCGGTATAATTTTGTATTAGTTTAGTGAACATTGAAGCGTATAATTTATAAAAGTTACTTAAAATAGTTATACCTCTGTAGTTAGATAATGATTGATTGTTACCATTTTTATAGATTGTATATGTAATAATCTTCAAGTACTTCTATATATATACGATACTAGAGATTAAACATATAAATTATAAACCTTCATACCTGAACTAGCTATTTGAAAATAAATTAAACTTTTAAATATATTATTAAAAAAACCTTATTTGTAAAAGAGTGGGTTTATAAATATGTATAATTATACAATTTATAACTTAGTGTATATACAATGTATGTATATGTGTATACTATATATATATATAATATATGTATATCCTGTATACAGTTTATAAATATGTATCTATACAATATATGTATAATTATACAATTTATAACTATGTGTATATTATATTTATATAATATATGTATATTTTGTATACAGTTTATAAATATGTATCTATACATTATATGTATAATTATACAATTTATAAATATGTGTATACCAATTTTCCATTGTGATTCAAAGGTATTATCGTATGAGTATATTGTCCTGCTTCTATTGCAGAACAGAAGCAACAAACATCGTCATCACCACAACCAGTGCCAACACAGGAAATATCAGTGTCATTGTGTGATAAAACTATACCATCTGATCATTACGAAGGAATTACATCGATACTTGATGAAGTTGGAAATAAAGAATTTGGAAGGAAGGTAATAAAGATACTGACCAAATTATTCATTATGTGTTGAAGAGAACAGATAAAAAATACCAATGTAGAATCGCAAAACGTAAACATAATAGTAACACTCAATATTTAGTATATAATCCCACGACACTTTAAGGGTTAATCCAAAAAATAAATCATTAAAAAAAGCCGTTATAACTTTTTTTTTTAAAATTAATCATCCACATTAATACATTTACATAATATGGAAGATTATATATTAAATAGTTTAATAATTGACGGGGAGAGACGCTGGAAGAGTACTTTTTATATTGATTTCGACCAACCATATTTTAAAATGGGTTATGATTTTTTTTATTATTTCAATGAATGTTTGGTCAACCCAAGCATAAGAGGCGATTTAACATTCCGAATAAATGTGATAAAAAAGGGTTTTTTGGGAAATGTATTTGATACACGACGTTGTAATGAAATTTGCCAAACTTCAGAGAGCAAACAAAAGAATAAAAGCCCACGAGCATGTGACGACATACTATAGTCCCATTGTGAAAGGGGCATACTTCTTCGATGTGGAAGAGTTTGGGGATAAAATACCACTATTAGTACCCCTCACAACATGGGATATGTTAATATGTATAAAGACACTTTACAACGAGGAAATACCCATGATTTTAGAAGAAAAAAATATATTGGCCCAATTATAAATATGATGCACCAGTTATTTGTACATATATTTTCCCAGAAAAGGAATGGTCGGTTGATGATGAAAAGTCATATTATAAAGTACGAGGCCCAGACCGGATGTCCGTGGAATATTTAATTTCTAAATAAAATTAAAATAATGTGAAATAAAAAATTTTAAAAATGGTAATCTCAATAAAAACTTTTTTTTATTCACTATTTTCTTTTTTCTTTGGTAGTGTATTTATATAACAATAGTAATAGTTTATTTGTTTCAAATTTATTTAAAAATATTTTATTTGAAACGCTCGAAGATACGCTAACAGATAATAATAGTAATAATAAATTAATTTTGAAAAACAATATTCAAGATATCAACTTAGTTTGCTCATGTCAAGTACAGCGATAAAGGTAATAGATGAAAAAGAGATTGCCAGGTTAATGGCAATTACACAAGGAACACCAGAGTACTTTAGTGAAAGAAAGAAATCACCCGCATGTGGTAGTGATTTAGCAGCAATGATTGGTGTTAACCCTATAAAACCCCTTTGAAACAAAAACGAATAAGTTTGGGGGAAGAAAAAGATTTTTTTAGTCCACAAGCACAGGTTGCAATGAAGCATGGTCAGCAGTATGAAGATGAAGCAAGAGATTTATTTGCAATTGGAAATGGTGTCAATGTTTCAAAGGTTGGTATTCTGTCGTACAGATGCGATAACAGATTCAAAGCTTCACCAGATGGTGTGATATTCAATAAATCAATTAAAACACCATTATCTATTGAAACGATTGTGGAGATAAAGTGTCCATATCGTGCGTTCAAAGGTAATACCTATAAGGGTGGTAGAACAAAGGAAGATATAGAGCATGCTAAAGCAATACCTGTTTATTATTTACCACAATTGTATGCAAATATGAAATATAGTGGTGCTCAAATTGCATATTATATTTCTTATGTACCCGGTGAATTTATGTGGACCTATAGAATTGTTTTTGATGAGAAAGTATGGGAGTATATATATGAAAAAGCAGTGTATTTTTTAGAGAACAAACCAGAGGGGTTAGTGTTTGCATCATCGAAAACAGAGAGAGATAAAAGAGTCAATGAATTGGTAAAATTGGTTAGGGTTAAAAATAAAGATATAAATATTATTTTAACAAGAAGCGTGGAAAAAAAACAATACCAAAAGAGATATACACCATACAACACAAAAAAAAATGATTTTGCTAGAAAATTTAAATAAAAATTTATTTTAATTTTAGTTAGAATTGTGTATTATTTCGTCAGATAACTTTTAAACATCATGGATTTGCATCCATTATTGCTTAGCAATCTTTTTTTAAATCAAAGTTGAATGTGTCCAAAACCTTCTGAAAGTTTAAAGTCACTTATCGTGAGCTCCAATTCATATACTGTCAGTTTATGAATCCTTTCCCTTTTTTGGGTTTGAATCGTTTGCTGGGGCACCAAGTAATATCGATATTGGTCATTATCAATAACCTCTAAAGACATTTTTGTCTGTGGTTTTGATTCTCTAATTCTTTAGGGTAGCTCCGGAGTGGGCACACAGAATTGCGAATTGCGGGGTTATATTTTGGTGATAAACACTGATGGTAAAAGATTTAGTTAGTTAGTTAGTTATATTTAATTAAAATAAAAAAATAATTAATACCCACAAAACTTTTATTGATTTACCCATGAGTGAAGTATAATTTATATTGTTGAGAAATTATATTTGGGTTTTTGATAATAATAATAGTAATAATATTTATTTTATATTAGCGTGGGCATGATTATAAAAATATAAAATAAAAATTAAAAAAAATTTATCCAAATAAAAAAAAATTAACACTACCCATATAAAAATTTCAAAAAAAAAAAAAAAAAAAAAAAAAAAATTATAAAATTTTAAATCATTTTTTAAATCACAAAATAATATTAATTTTTTTTTTATTCCCATTTTTTTTTTTCAATTTTGGTTTTAATTAATTTTTGTTCTAATTTCGAAGATTGTGTAATTTTTTAATTTCATTTAATTTTTTTTAATAACAAATAATAATAACAATGCCTTTCAAAATAAAAATCATATCAATTAACGACAAAGACTATTTACATTGCTCACACAAATATTTACCTGAAATATATAGAATCCTAACAGACACAGATAATAATCATAAAGCGGATAAAAAAATTTTTGAACAATGTGATATTGTGGTAGCAGAACCCGATGAAAATAATACTTTTGTAAAAGCAATTAGGGGTCGTATTATATTCATTCAATGTGGGAAGGATTTTGAAGAAAATTTGCCAGAATTATTTATCGTGGACGACGAATCGCGTGTTGAATATTTTAAACGATGTTATACTTCAGTCTGTAAAGAAAAGGTTGCGCAATTTGGACAAAAAAATTTTCCAATCACACATAATGACATAACCGCCCACTCTGCAAGTAAAATGAAAGTATTCATTGGTTCCTCATTTGAATTAAGAAAATATGTCGTTAAACAAAACCAATATAAAAATGAGATAGTTAATGCAATAAGAGTTTCGATGGGGATAAAAATACCAACACCAACACGACAACTAAAAAAAAGAAAGGATAGAAAGAAAAAAGAAATTGAAGCGAATTGGGCCCCACAAAAAGGGGATAGGGAAGTAGAACAAGAAAAAGGAATCTCTGATGACGATGAAGAAGAAGAAGATGATGATGATGAATCAGAAAAAGATGATGATGAAGGACAAACATCAAAGAAACATAAACCCAACCCTGACACAACAACAACGACAACAATACAAAGGCCACAATTCCTTCCCCTCAAATTAAATAATAATAGAAAACCAACAGAAGAAATTAAGAGAAAAAAACAAATAATGTACTATGGAAGCGATAATAAGAAAGATCTGGATGAAAAAATATTAAATATTTTTTCATAAAACTTTTTAAATAAAATATAATAGTTGTATAGAGATAAATTTAATAATTTTATAAAATATCTTTTCGAGTGTATTTCTTTTATTAATGTTGTTATTTAATTATTAAAAATTTCAATCGATTCAAAATCAACTTCACCATCGAAATGTTTCATTTTATCATAAACAAAATCCCATAGTTCTGTGTCTTTACCAATAATGTTTTGAATGTTTCACCAATTTCTTCCTTTGTCAATGATTGATTGTCATCATCGTCACTCTCTTCTAATTTCCTTTTTTTACTATTTCTTTTATTGTTTGTTGTATCCCCATCACGGTCCATTTCAATTATTATTTTCCAACACGAATGAATATAATCCACAATCAAATCATTAATAATTTTATCACACATTTTAATTTTTTTTAAAAATTTTATTTATTTATTTATTTATTTATTTATTTATTTATTTATTTATTTAATATAACTAATTAGAAAATTTATTTATCCATACCAATTTTTTTCAAGAAATCATTGGCAGATTGATCCAATGTAACACCCTGTGATTTAGTTGATCTTGATGATTGAGTGGTCCAAATACCCGAACCACTAACAAGCTTAACTACACCTTTCTTGAACCAACCATCACCTGTACCAGGGTTAATTTGAGGGTCCCTGACATCATTGAAGAAAAATGAGGTATCGTCCGGACCAATATTGCCTTGATATTGTTCATATAAATACATCCAATCCATTGTAAACGCAACTGGCGTTGATACCACCGAAAATTTTAACTATGCAAACTAATAATAATAAATAATTTAATTTCATTTTTTGAATATAATAAGTAAGTATTTGTAAATAATAAGATATTTTAATTTGTTTTTAAAATGATTAAAAAATTCTTTTTTATAATTTTTTTAAAAAAAAAAAAAAAATTAAAATAACCACAATTTTTTTTAAATCCCAAAATATGAAAAAAAAAAAAATTATTATTACATATCTTTATTTTCTTTTTTTATTAATATTTGGTTTGGAAAATATGATTGGTGAAATAAAAAATTTGTCAAATAAAAATCTTATTAAATTTAAATTATAAACTTTTTTTTTAAAAAAAAAAAAAAAAAAATTATAATTAAATCATTTTTCCTATTCTTCCAAGATTTTATTTTAAAAATCATTTTTATATTTATTATAATTTAAATTTAATGCTTAGATCATTGAGATTTTCCTACTTTTATATCTTAATTTTTTTATCGGTTATGCAAAAAACCAAATTTTTTTTTTTAAATCAAATAAACCATTAATTAAGATAATAATTTATGATAATTTTTTTAAATGTATGAAAATGTGCTGGGAAAAAAAAAGAAAACAAAAGTATATCACAAAAATTTGTTGTGAGCCATTAAAAATTAACCTATGAAATATAATATTGCATTAATAATCATGACGGTTCATTAATTTTTTTAGTTTTTTTTCAACTACACACCGTTGTACATTTTTTTTTTTTATTGATCAAATTTTTTTTGTACACTTTTGTTTTTACTTCAATGTTTCGACTACTCTTGGTTTGATCCATGGTGTAAATCAACGATTCTCTAGATAGTTACCATCGTTGGCCATTGCTTTCTTTGGTTATAAATTTTTTGATTCAACAAAATAAATCTACAATTGTATCTAACATCTTTATGTAATACTGGCATACCAACATCAACAATAATATCTTTGGTTAATTCTGGATCTTTGCTAAACTTTGCCAACAATTTAACATTGTATCTTGTTCTAAAAAATGATCCTCACACCCATACCCTGGTATTTCTAATTCTGGACCTAATCTATATTTTGCACTATAATAATAAAATTATTAGTTTTTTTTTTTAATTATTTATTTCATTTTTATTTTTTTTCTTACCTTTTGATTTTGAGATTTTAATGGATTCAATAATTCTTTCTAAATTACCTTGAAATCCATAGCCCACTGATTTAAATATCATGTTGCTAATGATTTTAAACAATGAATCCTATATAAATTCATTAAACTATTTATTAGAAGTGGTTTATTAATCAGTTCAATATTGGTATTTTTATTTTTTGGTATAGGAAGAAGACTTTATTCAAAACAAAGTATCGTATTATCAGTGGGTCTATCCATTAAGCTATTGCTTTCATCAGTATTTGTATGGGACTATATCCACTTTACAGAAGGAGTTAAATACGATTATAAAAAAGATTCAATTGCATTTTTAACACTCTTCAACTATTTATCAAGTAAATTACCCCACAACTACCACAACAAAAGAACTTTGGTCTACATTGTTTTTGTAGTTTATAATATCTATGGTTTGGAATACAAGAAAAATTCAAACAAATCTCAACAACTACCAGATGCTTTGAATAATCTCAGAAACAAACTCCAACAACATCCAATTATTTTTTAATGGCAAAAAGATTGTAATCGTCGAAATCATTGCATTGGTTTGGATATTCAGTATGGTTTCATAATTTTACAACACTCATTGGTAGAATCTTATATCAACAATACAGGGAAATCAAAAAAAGTTTTAATTTTATCTCTTTTATCATTAATAGTACTACAGTAATTATCAAAATGATCAATTATAATAATTAAATTAATATTTAACAATCAATTTTAAAGTATAAATAGTTCAATTTAATTATTATCAATTATAAGTTCATTTTTATAATTTATATAGAGTTAATAACATTCTCTATTTATAGTTTATACAATCGATAATCTATTTATTATCTATAAACGATACATATTTGTTAAATAAAGATTTAATTTATTAGACTAAATTATATTTGTCTTAATTTTTTACCACTTTTCTTTTTTTTTTTTTAAAAATATTCCAATTGATACTTTTTTCTATTGACAATGAATTTAAAACTTTTAAAAAAAACATTATTTATTTTTTAAAAATTTATTATTTTTTTTTTTATTTATTTTTTTAAAAATTTAGTATTATTTAAACTCTAGAATACATAAAAAAGTTTAAAGGTTTTTTACTTAAACTCTAAATATTTCTTGTTGTTTTACACTTTGTATATTATTATTTAGGTTAAATAACCCTGATATATGTTAGTGTCTTTAATTTATTTTTTTAAATCAATTGGATAAATTGGTGATATATGAAGTGGGTGAAATTCTATATATTTTATGGTAAAGAAAAAAATATAATTTGGTGAAGATTATAATTTCTCTAAAGATATAAATTAAATAATTTTGTTAAAATAGTTTTTATATTTATTTTTAAATAAAAAAAAAGAAAAAAGAAAATTAAAAGGGGTTAAAAAAAGAAATTTAAGAAAAAAAAGAATTAATCTCTATTTAAAGTTGATTTATAGATATGATTTTAAATGATTTTTTTAACAAGTATCTTCATTTTACCTTTTTTTTTATAAATTATATCTAAAAAAAAATTTAGATTTTTTTTTTTATTTTTTTTTTATTTTATTATAAATGTAATTTGTTTTTTATCTTAAAATAGAATGTTTATTATAAAAATAAAATCTAATATTTTAAAATTTTAATTTTAAAAAAAAAAAATAATTACTTTTTTATTTTTTTTATTGTCATTAGTATTAAAAATATCATGTTTAAAAAATATATTTTATTTTTTTTTATAGTTTACCTATTTGGGTTTATAGAAAGTTTCACCCCCACTTCTTTTTTTTTAAAAAAACCAAGTGTTAAAAATTATAATATTACTCAAGCAGCACCTATAAAATTAGAATATAAATTATTTAATCAAAAAATTGATCATTACAATTTTCAACATGGTAATTTAACTTTTAAGCAAAGGTTTTTCGAATATTCAAATTATTATGATGGAAACGGACCAATATTTTTTGTATTTGGTCCAGAACAAGAACTTAAAGAAGATTACATAAATAATAGGCAATATGAAGAATGGGCTAAAACATTAAATGCATCAATCATATGTTTAGAGCACAGATACTATGGAAAGGTAAATTATGTTTAATATGATTTAAAAAAAAAATTAAAACTAATAAAAAAAAAGAGTATTTTTACAGATCATTTAACCACAGAAAGTTTGCAATATTTAAATAGTGACCAAGCAATTGCAGATGTTGCTTATTTTATAACATGGTATAAAAAAGAAAATAAAATAGACGACGGTAAAAGGTGGGTGGGGTTTGGGGCATCATATGGCGGAACAATAGCTGCACAATTTAAAATAAAATATCCTCATTTAATTGATATAATAGTTTCCTCAAGTGGACCTGTTTCTCCAGAGTTAAATTTTTTTCAATATTTAGAAATTGTTCAAAATACAATTATTTCTGAGGTTCAAGATGGTGAGCGATGTGTAGAAAATATAAGAAATGCAACTCTAGAAATTGAAGAAATAATTAAATTTGGCAACCATAATCTATTAAAAGATAAATTTAGATTGTGTGCCCCACTTGAAAATGAAAAAGATTTTTCTTTATTGGAGTTTACAAACTCATTGGTGTTTATGGATACTGTTCAATACTATGACAGTAACAAAGATAAATTACAAAAGATTTGTAATATACTAAATAATGAATTTAAAAGTAGTTTAGATAATTATATTCAAATATGGTTAGAGGTGTCATACCCCAATGTAAAATGTATCAATGTAAATTATAAGAATCATATTGAAATATGGAAAGAAAGAAATGTAGACCACCAATCAAAAGCATGGCTGTACCAAACCTGCACAGAATATGGCTATTTTATGACAACTGAAAGTAAAAACCAACCATTTGGATCACTATTAAATTTACAATTTTATACCGATATGTGCCAAGATATATTTGGCATAAGAAATATGATACCTAACACAAAATGGGCAAATGATCAATATGGTGGTTTCAAAATCAATTCAGAGTCAATTAAATCAATACTTTATATCAATAGCAGTCTCGATCCATGGTATCCGTTATCATTTACACCCAATATGGAAAAAAATGGGATCAATACATTATTCATAAAAGGTCATTCCCATTGCAGCGATATTTACAAGAGTAGCAATACATCATCTAATGAAATTAAAAATGCGCATAATTCAATCTTTAATTTTATTCAAAACAATTTAGATAAATAAAAAAATATCTTTATTTAGAAACTGCAAAATTTGTTTTTTTGAAAGTTAGCATAAAACTAAACAAGATTTGTTTGAAATTTATTTATTAATATTTTTTTCATTTTTTTCTTTTATTTTTTTTTAATTTTCTTAATTTTTTATTTTTTATTATTTTTTTATTAATTTTTTTTTTTATTTTTTTTTTTATTTTAAAAAACGAATAAATTTTTTTTTTTTATATTTCCACAATTAATTTATAAATAATTTTTATCTATATATAAATTAAAAAGAAAAAAAAAAAAAGAAATGTCAGAAGAAATTAGCAATTTAGTTTCACAAACTAAAATTGAAGACAATAAAGAAAATCCAGAAGAATTCAAAGATATTTCACACGATAATGAAGTAACAGAAGTTGAAAGTTTATGTATGCATTGCGAATATGAAAAGGGTATCACAAGAATTCTTTTAACCAAAGTACCATTCTTTAAAGAAATTATGGTTTTCGCCTTCCAATGCCCAGAATGTGGATTCAGAAACAGTGAAGTAAGAAGTGGTGGATCATACGAACTAAAAGGTGTTCGTATCGAATTAACCGTTAATAACGAACGTGATTTAAATAGACAAATTGTTAAAATGGAAAAAGCCATTATCTCAATTCCATCATTAGATTTCGAAATCCCACCATCCAACAATGGTACTTTAAATACTATTGAAGGTATCCTCAAAGAATCAATTAACAATATCACCCAAGCTGCTGAAATTCACGTATGTATATCACCATTTTTTTATAGTAGTAAATACTCTAATTAATATTCTAATGTTTATACTCTTTATATACAGACTGAAAATAAAGAAAAATTATTAGAATTTGTAGGTAAATTAACAAATTTATTATTAGTAAATGAACCATTTAAATTTATTATTGATGATCCAAGTGGTAATAGTTTCATTGAAAACCCAACAGCACCAAAAGCAGATCCAAATTTAAAGACAACTCATTACACTCGTACTGAAGAACAAAATCTTGAATTAGGTTTACAAGCAAACCCAGAAAAAAAAGCAACTATTATAAATGTACCATCAACCGATTTAGAAGATCGTGAAGTATTTTCATTACCAAATGAATGCTCATTCTGTGGTAAATTAGGTGAATGTAAAATGGTACTCACCGATATCCCATACTTTAAGCAAGTGTTATTAATGGCATTCACTTGTGACCAATGTGGTTATAAGACTAACGAAATTAAACCAGCTGGTTCAATCTCCGAAAAAGGTAAAACCATCACCCTTCGTGTCGAATCAATTGAAGATTTATCACGTGATGTTTTAAAGAGTGATACTGCCAGTGCCCAACTCCCAGAACTCGAAATTGAAGTCACTCACGGTTCATTAGGTGGTAAATTCACAACTATTGAAGGTCTTTTAACCATCATTAAAGAAGAATTGGAAAAGAATCCATTCTTCCGTGGTGATTCATCCGATCCAGAATCTGTTAAACGTTATAACGAAATCTCAACCACAATGGAAGAGTACATCGCAGGTAAAAAACCATTCACTATAATCATCGACGATCCAGTCTCAAATAGTTATATTCAAAATCTTTATGCTCCAGATCCAGATCCACAACTTACCATCGTAGAATACGAACGTAGTTATGATCAAAATGATGAATTAGGTTTAAATGAAATGAACACTGAAAATTATTTAAATGAAAAGAAAGAAGGTGAAGAAAAAAAAGAAGGTGAAGAAAAGAAAGAAGAAAAAGAAGAAACTAAATAACATTTAAATATTATTATTAAATAATATAAAAACAATTATAATAGTAATATATCAGTAAATTTAGTTCAATAATAAAAATTTATTATTTTTATTAGTTCCCAAAAAAAAAAAACAAATAAAATTTTTTTTATTTTTTTTTTTAAATAAAATTTTTTTAAAAACTATAAAACTATAAAATATTTATTTAAAATGATTATAGAAAAAAACGAATGGTGTTGTTATCTATTTTTTAAGTTTCGACAATGTATTGATATTCATTTGGTGATTTTATACTCTTTAGCCATTTAGAACCAGTTTTTTCTGCTAAATATTTCGAAAAACCATATGAGTTTATATTTTCAAAATTATTTGATGGATCTGTATATTCTAGGTATAGGTCTTTTGCTGTTTTAAGATATTTTTGAAAAAGAATATCATCTTCTTTCCATTTACCTATTTATGAGATAAAAAAAATAAAAAAGTATTGGGTTAATTTTAAAGACGAACAAGTTAAAATGATAAATTATAGTTACCAATTAGAACGGATGCTTTATGTTTATCTGAGTAGTGGATTTTGTAATAAGCATCAAACTCTACCTTCTTTTCGGTAAGTTTGGGACGTCTTAAATGAAATTCATATCCTACTGGTTGTTCTATATTACTAGTTTCACCAAAAACATCTACTAAAATTGAAAAGTGAATCAAAGAACAATTTGAAAAATCTAATGAGCCAATATCAGTATTAGGATCTGAATAAACATTCTTTTATTAATTAAAAAAAAAAAATAATATTAATATTATTTTATTTTATTTTTTAATATATTTAAACATTACCAAATACACATCTCCTTGTTTATTTTGATTCAATACTTTTGAAATAGATTTGTTTGTTCTATTATCTTCGTAATCAAAATTTTTACCCATTTTTTTTATTATTTTTTTTTTATTACAGGTATTATAAGTTTAATATTTAACTTTTTTTATTTATTTATTAGTTGGTTTTTTGAAAATAATACGATATGTTTTTAAAATTACATTTAACTTGTTAAGAAATAAAATTTTTTTATTTTTTTTGAAAATAGAAAAAATTAAAATAATGGTTTTTTTTTGAAAAAAAGTTTTTATTATAATTTTTATTTATTTATTTTATTTTATTATTTTAAAATAAAATAAAATAAAATTTCCCAATTGGTTAACTGATTAATTAGTTATTATATAAATTCGTATATTAAAGTAATCAAATATAAATTTTTTTTATAAAATAGATAATGATAAATTTTGAAATATTTTTTTTTAAAATTCTATATAACCATTTTTTTCATTTTCATTTTGAATTGGTTTTTTTTTAAAATATAGGCTGTAGATATATTTGGTTAAAAAAACTAAACATACTATGGTAATTATTATTATAATTGGTAAAAAAATAAATAGGGATTTTGAATTTATACTTTTTAAAATATTTGAATTTGATGGTAGATGATATATATGTAATAATGAACTATTTGTTGATATAATTATACTATTTGATTCTGGACTGTAGGTGCTACTTGTACTGATACAATCATTGATATAGTCAATATCTTTGGGAGTATTGCTGATTTCTGTTAAATCGAATAATAAAATATCATGCCCAAATGCATATAAACCATATTTTATTAAATCTGAAGAAGCGGTATAGGCTTGTCCAAAATATGTTTCTCTGTTACGATATATCGAGTTGCCATTTGTATTTGATGAAGAACTTGTAATATCCTTGAATGTAAAGGAGACTAAATGATAAGGATAATTTAAAGTACCTTCTAAAAAAGTAAATGAATTAATTGGGCCTAGTAATAGAGCATCTATACTAGAACCATAATAAAAAGTATGCTTATTTGTTTGTTTTAGGGAATTTAAATTTATTTCATACAGCATTCCGTAGGTTGATACACATCCCAATAAAAGTAAATTTCTATCTAAATTTAAAACACTGGAACTTGGTATTATACATTCTGATGGTAATAATTGCTTTTTAATTATTTTTAATTTAGCTTGGTCTTTATTTAAATAATTTATTTCAATTTTAATTTTGATTATATTATTGGTAGTGATTAATATTATTTGATTATTATTATCAATTGTTAGTGAATTATCAATAAAAGGTAACATTTCATTATAAATCTATAAAAAATATATTTATTTTTTAAATTAATTTAATTGTTTTTTTTATGTGGAGTTGGGGTGTGTATTTGTTGTGTTTAATAAAATAAACTTACAAAAAAGGAATTTATATAGTTTAAATTTAAAGAATTAAAAACTGATATTTGAATGGAAGTATAATTTGTTTGAGTTGCTAAATAAAATATATTATTAACTTCATCAAAAAAACCACTACTCTTTTGATTTAAATAAAACAAACTTTTGAAATTTCTTTTTACTTCAATTTCCCTACTATTGACTTGCATTTTATATAGATTTCCTTCAAATGATGAAAATATAACATAATTATTTGAATTGGTTTTATAAATTATATTTCCCTTTGACTCAACGTCGTCATATTCATCAATTTTAATCAGCTCTTTTATAAGTTCGCATTTTATTAATTTTAATAATAAAAATCCTAATAATATTACCGTCAATATT
>NW_003519651.1:0-37953 GCF_000190715.1 Dictyostelium purpureum | reverse complement strand
GGCTATACTGTTTTCCAGGGCAAAAATAAATATTTGGTCTTCTTTTTGTATCGTATGGGGCGATTCTTATCTTGGGTTCCCACAAAGCATCTTGACAATCTTTTGCTTCCAATGTAGCATCGCATGTTGTGCTTGTTACATTAAAAAATGTATAATGCGACATTACATTATTAATAAATAAAAATATAATAAAAATTAAAAATAGAAATGATGAAAAATTATTTTTCATTTTTTTTTTTTTATTCTTTTTCTTTAATGTGTTATATCTGTATTTAAATTATTTTTATTTATTTATTTATTATTTATTTATTTTTAGCAATAAAGATTTGTTAACAAAAGAAAAAAAAAAGTTGAAAAAAAAAATAATATAAAATTGTGTGAAAAAAAAAAAAAAAAAAGAAAAATAACAATTAAAATATGGATAAAAAAAGAGGATATGAGTTTTTGGACGGTTTTTTACATTATTTTTTCTAAATAATTATAATATATTTTTTTATGCATGCAAATATACAGTTGTTGTTTTTGTTTTTTGTATACAATGATTTAATATGAATTGTTTGATTGGGTTACACAAAAATATGTGAGCGAGAAGAAAATTTTTCTTTAAAATCAAAAAGAAAACTCTTTATAAGGACTGAATTTAAAAACTCACCAATATTTTTGCTAATATCACCCATATTAAAAAAAAAAATTAACAATAATGATAAAAATATTAAGTCCTCGTACTAAAAATGGCCTCGTCTATTGGATATTTTAAAAAAACACTACTGGTAATGAAGAGACACACGCCTAAATTTATGGTCAAACCACATGGGCATGGGATTATAATTAATTATTTTACAAGTTCATTTTATTGATCAAACCAGAATTTATATTTAAAAAACTAAAGCAATTTCAAAAAGAAATATCAATTGGTGGCGTGTTTTTTTTTTTTTAAATTTTAGTGGTGAAGTGATCTTTTTTTATTGGTGGCTCCACCGGATGCAGGCACTATTTCAATGAATTATAAAAAAAAAAAAACAATTAAATTATTATTTTTTTTAAAATCATTTCTTATTCAAAAAAAATCTTAAAAAGAAATAATTGATTGGTCTTTCGTTTTTAAATATTACCCAATAAATATTTAAAAACGATAAAAAAAACCTTTTTTTTTAACAAATCTAAAATTAGAAAATTTAAATATTTTTGTTTTTGTTTTTGTTTTTGTTTTTGTTTTTTTATTTTTTTATTTTTTTATTTTATTTATATTTTTTTTTTTTTTACGATTAATATTTCTTTGAGATTTTCGCTTTGTTTATTTGATGTCAGAATTATAAATATATTTTATTTGAATCTTATTTTTTATTTTATTTTATTTTGTTTTGAGATCATTGTTAAAAATATAGATTTGTATTTGTAAATAATTATTAAAAGAGATAAAAATAAGAGTTTTTTTTTAAAAAATAATTTCCAATAAAAATAAAAATAAAAAAAATTAAAATTTTTTTTATTTTTTAATTTTTTTTTTTTTTAATTTTACATAAATTTTTTTATTTTTAAATTACGCTTTATATTGAATATGATTTCATATTCTTTTTTGTAAATAACACCAATATCAATAATATACAACAGATCATAATAAAAATTAAATATATATTTTAAATTAATAGATTTCGTTAAATGGATGACGAGGATTTAGAATTCGATATCGATGATGAATTTGGTTCAACTATAAATACCAATAACCCGACAGTGGCAACAAAAACAACAATAAATAACAAAGAAAGTGAAACACAGGCTTCAAAAAAGACAGTAAATAAATTATTTAATTTTAATAAAAGAAATGATGAAAATAATTTCATTATAGATGATCTTGAAAGTAATGACAGTAATAATTCAAAAAAAGATCAACAACAAAAGACACCACCTCCAAAACAACAACAACAACAAAAGACACCACCTCCAAAACAACAACAACAACAACAACAACAACAACAACAACAACAACAAAATATATCACCACCAAAACAACAACATCAGCAAAATATATCACCACCAAAACAAAAACAACCTTTATTTAAATCAAACAATACCTCACCAACCCAAATGAAACAAAATGCATATGTTAACGATTTAGAAGAGAATATGAATAAAAGACTTAAAGGTGAATTTAATTTTAAACAATCTAAAACAAGCGATCAAGATATTAATGTGAGCAATCAACAGCCACAACAACAACAGCCACAACAACAACAACAACAACAACAACATCAACATCAACATCAACATCAACATCAACATCAACATCAACATCAACATCAACATCAACATCAACATCAGCATCAACAAAATATTAATGAAAGAAAATTGCCAGGTCCAGCAGGTTTATTACCACCAAGATTACCTGGAGAGCCTATAAATAGCAAAAAGACATTGAAATTTTCGGATAATGACAGAGAGAATCAATCACTTTTTATAAAAAATAAAAATAATAATAATTTTGACGAAAATAATCAAGATTTTATCAGAGGTCCTTGGATACAAATGTTAAAAGATAGACAATTGCCACCTTTTAAAAGTACTTGATATATTTAAAAAAAATAATTAATTTTTTAATTTAAAAATAATTTTACTAATTTTTTTTTATTTTTTTTTTAGATGATGATAAAAATTTATTGAAATATAATATCGATTTTGTATTAAACGAGGGATTTTTAAAAAAGGTTCCATATTTGATTGTATGCATTAAGAGTATGACAGGAAGTGATAGCGATTTCCAAGTTGTTGTTTCCGATCCATCAGGCGAAATGAAAGGAACAATTAATAAAAAAGTTTTACAAGAAAATAATTATTCAGGAATGGTACCAGGTTGGATATTGGTTTTAAAAAAAGTATCAATTTTTAGTCCAACTCCAAAATCACATTATATCAATATAGTTTTACCAAATATAGAGTTTGTTTATGAAAATCCTATTACCTCAGGATCAAAAGAAAACCAGCAAAAGCTTTTAGGTGTTACCAAAGAGTTTGATGAGATGATTGAAAAGTATTATGGAGGTCAAATAGAAAACTATAATCCAATGTCAATTTTTCAAGATATTCCAAAAAGATCAGAGGAGGAAATTCAAAGAGAGGTTGATGGAAACAGATTACAGAAATCACTTCAAAATCAAAAAGCTGCAAATCAACTTCAACGATTAGAACCCCCACCACCAAGTAAATTTTCAAAGAAAAAAATTTCAGCTACACCAACTAAAAAACAATCTCCTACAACTAAAACAACAACAACAACAACAAAAAAACAAATTGCAAATTGTAACTATGAAAAGGATGATGGTAGTTTAAGAGCAAATACAGGTAATAAATTAAATACAAAGAATTCAATTGGCGATTCATCCAACACAATCCCTTTAAAAACCATACAACCAAACGACAGTACCTCTTTAACACCAAAAGCAAATATATCCTTACCTCCCTCTCAAGCACAATTACATGCAGCACAACAACCTATCAAACAAACTAATGTAAATAAATCAACACCACCACAAAATAAACCAAATACTATCTCACCAAATAAAAATATGAATAATAATGATAATAATAGTAATAAAGAAGATAAAACAGATAATACAGGATCCAAGATTACAGTATTAGACGATTATTTTAGCCAATCACCAAAGGATATAGATGAACCATATTTTAATTTAATGGAACCTAATTTAGATGACAACCTTGACATAGAAATTGACGAGTCAGAGTTTCAAATATTCAGTACCCAAAGTGGTAATACCAACTCTAATGACCCAATTAATAATAATAATAATAATAATAATAATAACAATAATAATACAAACAATCCAATTATTGATGATGATTTTAATATAGATATAAATGAAGATGATATAATAGCATCACAAATAGAACCAGAGCCACCAAAAAATCAAAAAGTATTAGTATCAAAAAATCATTCATCAAATTTAAGTGGTAATACCAAAGCATACTCATCAGCAACTACCCCAGGAACATCAAAACCCAAAAGCATATTAAAATAAATATAAATAAAATATTTTAAAAGGTTATTTATTAAATTAATTAATTTTAATTTAACTAATAATTATTTAAATTCGATTCTATTCTTTATTTTTTTATTATTTTTTTAGTCATTTTTTGAATTTATAGGTTTTCTTACATAATCTGGGTCATTACCCATTTTATAGAGATAGTTAATATGTGACATAAGTGCTTCATAAAATGTTTCTTTAATATGGTATTTTACATTATACTCTTTACAAACTTCTTTTACAATTGGAGCGATTTGTGGATAGAATTCCTGGTCAATTGATGGGAACTAAATAATAATAATAATTTATTAGTATGAAACTTTTAAATAATTGGGTATAGTGTTTATATATTTACCAAATGATGAACAACTTGATAGTTTAATGAACCACTTAAAAATGTGCATGCTATTGAGCCATGTCCATAGTCTTGGGTTGTTTTAACTTGAAGAATTGCCCAATCCTCATTGATTTGCTCAGCCTCTTCTGGTTTTTGTGGTGTTGCATAAAACTTTACATCCTCTGCAACATGAGATACTTGGAACCCTAATGCTAAATACCATCCTAAAATACTTTCAGTAATTATAATATATATTATTAAGTTTGAAAAACTATGGTATTGCAATGGTAGATAGAAACGGAAGAAAACATATGATAATTTGCCTAAAATAAATGCGGAATAGTCGAAGGTTGTTGGTGGGGATACACGAATTGAACCATTGGTTCCTTTTGTAAAAGTTTCATGATCTTGTAAATGATATTTAAATGAATAAAGTCCATAGAGAATTGGTGCATAAATGTGTTGATATTTATGATACCATGAACGTGGTTGATATGGAGTAACAATTCGAAAATCTATTTCACCTTCACCTAAATCTGGATCAGCATTTCTTATATTTGTATATAAATGATGTCCTATTACGTGTTGATGACACCATGCATAGAATGAAGCACCAGTAAGAAAATCAAATGATGCACCCATTAGCTTCCATACCATTGGATTATGTGTAATTGATAGATGACAAGCATCATGCATCATGTGCAATGAAAACAAGGAGTTGGCAATGGCATAACAGATTGCAAATAAACAAGATAGATAAAAGTTTTGGGTGACAAAATGGGCCAGGTAGTATGTGCAAAATACCAAGGTGTAAACCAAAGTCATACGGGTCATTATACCAACAGAGAGCTGTGGATCTTGATTTGTCTTTTGAAAATATTCTCTTACTCTCTGTTTTAAATCTGAATAAAATTTACTCTTTTGAACATATTTGGGGTGTTCATATGAAGATATATACCCAATTTCGAATTTGCCAATAATGGATTGTGGTTTATCAGACATTGGATGATAGCTCTCAAATAAATTTGTGCAGTCTCTGCCAGCAGCTAATAGCAATGCCTCCTTGCCACCTGGATGAATTGGTAACCATTTGGTAATATCATAAACTTTACCATCAACTATAATCCATATGTCATCTTCTTTATTATGCTTTGCAACTTCATTCCATAGAAATTGTTTACCCTCAATCATATTTAAAACTATATATTATTTAATTAAATAAATTTTTTTTTTTATATTTTTATTTTTTTATTTTTAATATTAAATAATTGAGTGTTAAGCACTGTTTGGTTTAAAAAAATTTTAAAAAAAAAAAAGATTAAACCATTTTTTTTTAAATTGTCCATTTTACAAATTAGATTTTAATTAATAAAAAAAAGATATTTTTTTTTTTTTATTTTTTCAAATAATAAAATTCTGTTATGGAGTGATTATATAAATTATGTATTATAAAAATAAAATAGATTTTGATGAAGATTGATTTAAAAGTAAAAATTTTGATACACTTTAATTATTTTATTTTATTTATTTATATATTTATTTTTATTTAACAGAGGTGAATTTGTTTGCAAACTTCATCTGGGTTTTCTTTGTTTAATAATAATTGAATGATTTGTGGAGCATATTCGTCGACCATTGATTCACAAATTGATGAAGCACTGTGGAGATGTTTGCAGTCACCATCAAGAGAACTCATGATTTCTTTTTCAGTTTTACCAGCAGTGATATAACCTAATGTAAAGAAAAAAAAAAAATTAGTTTTCTGAATTAAAAATGTTAAAACTATAAATTAATCAATTATTTACCTTCGATTTTCTTTAATAAGAAAGAGCAGATATCGCATTTAAGACCACCTTGGACTTGTTTTTCACTTGAACCACCACAGAAACCTAATTGAGCGCAGATAGCAGCTGGGGTTTCAAAGTTTTCTAACATAACAATAATTTGACCTAAATAACCTTGGACGATATCTTTGCAAGCTTCTTCGTTGGAACCAGCAATGATACAAACTTTTTCGACTAAAACTTCGATTTGTGAGATGGTTTTATTTTGTTTAACATAGTCATCAACATAGTTGGCGATGAATCTATTAATTTAGACCAATTTAATTATATGATTAATATTTCTTTTCTTTTTCTTTTTTATAACCATATTTACTTACTCGCAGAATTCACATTCGGTGGCACCAGCTTGAACAGTTGAGGTTGATAATAAAGCTAAGATAGCTAAAACAATAACGATTAAATATTTCATTGTAAATTTATTTATATATATATTATAGGTAAAGATAGAAAAATAACCCTAAATTTTAAAAAAAAAAAATTAAATAAAAAAAAAATTTTAAAAAAAAATAAAATAAAATAAAATTTAAAAAAATTAAAATTAAAATTCTAAAACTGTTTCCTAACTCTGGTAAACGGGAAATTTTTTATAAAATACACGAAAACAAAAAAAAAAAAAAGATTTTTGTTTAGGTGGGTTTTAAAAAAATTGTAAACCCGTAATCTTAATAAAAAAATAGATTTATTTAAATAAATTTTCTTTTTGATCATCAAAAAACTTTTCCAAAAACTTTTTTTTTGTGCAATTGAAAAAAGATGGGGGTTAATAAATAATTTATGGAAAAAAAAAAAAATAAACTAAATATAAATGAATAATTAGTTTGTTTTTAAACGTTTATTTCCTTTTATAATATTTGTTGGGATATATTCAACTTTAACCTGCTCGGTTAGATTTGACATTGTATATTTTTCTGGTAACCATGGGAAATCTAAACTATTGACACTTTTAGAGGCTTCAATGGAAACACGCACAAATTCTTCAAATTTTTCATTAAAGGTATTATCATCATTAATATCTTGATTGGTTTTTTCTTTGACTGCGATTGCTAACCCTGTATTTGGGATGCCCATACTTTGTGAAAATTTGATAGAGTATTCCTCTGGTAACAAACAAATTGGTATTCTAAGCATTAAATTAATAAATTAGATTATGATAAATTAAATTAATGAATTTTAAAATAAATATTACCTTCTCATATAGGCCATAATTGGTAAATGGGATGTTAAAATTTGAATACCCGAATTTGGACAAACTAAAATTAATCTAATAGATGGTGGTGAATGAATTGGTATCTTTTCTAATTCTTTAGTAATTTTATTGACACCTATCCAAAAGTTATTTAAATTATCATTACTTCCAACTTTGATATTTCCTTTTTCTTTTTCTAATTTCTCTGATTCTGATTTATCTAAATTGTTAAATTTTAACTCTTGTTCTTCTTTTTGTTTTTGAAAATCTTTTTCTAATTGGTCTTGTCTTGCTAATTCTTTTGCTTTTTCATCTTTGCTTAACTTTTTATCATTTTTTACAAACTCTTTCTTTTTATTTATTGATTTTAATCTCTTTATTATTTTATTTAATTGGGTTTTTTCTTTTTTTAATGCAAAATATTTTTGTTTTTTTAATAATCTAAGTTTATTTATATTTTCTAAATCATTTTTCATTATTTCGTTTAGTAAATCTAAAATTCTTTCTGTACATTCATTTGATATTGTTTTTCTATAGTTATTTATAATAAAATACATTAGTTTTATAAAAACTCGTATATAATAGTGATGTAGTTTATGATGATTGATGATGATTACTATTAGGTTTCATATACCTACAAAGTTTTGTTTGCATAGGGTGAACCAACTGTATCTTTAAAAACTATCGGTTTTTTTTTTTTTCCAATAACTGAATCTGGTTTATTTAATTTCTTTGGTGTAAATTGTGCAGGTTTATTTGGTTCTGACATATTATATAAATTATTAAAAAATAAAAAAATAAAAAAACAAAAAAAAAAATAAAATGTTAATAGTTGTAATAAAAATCGAAAAAAATAAAAAAAAAATAAAAAAAATAATTTTTTAAATAATTTTTTTTTTTTTTTGAAAATTATTAAAATTAGAATTATTACTTTTTTTGGTTTTAAAATATAATTGATTAAACAATATATAAATAAAATAATAAACCAAATATATGAAAGAGATTTTTTTATCTGAAAAATATACAATTTATTTACAAAAAAAAAACATGAATTATTTTCTGTGTTTTTTAATAGGTAATTCAACGAATGAATCTTGAGAAACTATTTTGGATAGTCCTGGACGTTGATTGTTATTCGAATTCATGGATTCGTCGTCATCGATGTTAATGGGATCATTTATATTATTGCCCAAGTTATTATTAAAACTAAAGTTTAAATTTGAGGAGGGTGAAATTTGAGGTAACATATTTAATTGCACTTGATTTTTAAAAATTGTAGAATTTGATTTTAAAATTCTTTTTCTTTTTCCTCTATCTCTGTATTGTTGGATTTTAGACCATAGTACGTGGTTGGTTTGGATGTCATTTTGTGATAGTTTTTCGCCAGAGTATGGATCAGTAAAATAATGGTTTTGAAAGTGTTTTTCAATAGTTGATCTATCCACAACAACTCCAGAGGGTAGTGTAACAGGGTCTACCATCATTTCCAATGTGATTGGATCTAAAAATGTAGTTGGTATACCTGCCTCGTTAAATACAATTTCTGGATTGTTTCTTTTAAAATCTTCATCGGAATCATTTTCGCTATCTGACATTGATTCATCTGAATCAATTTGAATTTGTTGTAGTGGTGTTGGTTTTGGATTAAAAGGTAAGCTTGGTGTTGATGGTTTTTGCTGGTGTTGTTGTATTGGTTGCTGTTGCTGTTGTTGCATAAAATAGTTACTATTAAATATTGAGGATTGATTATTATTAAATAAATTTGGTTGATTGGCGGTTTTTTGATTATTTAAATTATTATTATAAATAAATTGTATGGTTTCCATTGAACATGATTGTGAAGGTTTACCCCATAGCTCGATCCCGCCTAATGCTGCGCATGAAGAGTTTAATAATTTCAAAATCCTAATTCTAACGGATTTAACCCTGCATAATAAATGTTTATTTGAATGAAAATGTTTTATTTGATTATCAGGATCCCTGACTTTCGATTGAATTTCGATAGGTAATTGATAGTTTGGTGTGCTTCCACCACAAATATATTTATAATATGACTCCTGTAAGTGAAAGTCATTGAAAGAACCAACAAATTTAAACTGCTCGTGAATTGCCTTTTGCTGGGCTATTTTATTGTTGCTATTGCTATTAATGCTGCTACTGATAGGGGTTGTTGGTAATGATTGTGATAGATTTGAACGAGTTGAGGGCGATGTGGAATAGGGTGATGATGATGATGAGCATGCTTGTGATGACGATGATAAGGATGTCATTGAGGTGTATACATTTAAACTACCTATGTTATTGTTATTCATAGATCCAAAATTAAAACCACTGATACTTCCGCCTATATTAATTGTTGTACCTTGATGTTGATGGGGATATTGTGGTCTAGCCCCTGGGTAACGCTCTACTGATAAATCAGTATTTGAATTTACAACCAAATGTGATGAGGTCGATGATGATAATGTTGCTGTTGATGGTGGTGAAAATACGGCCCCTTGTGAATATGATAATGGTGTATTTGCTTTGTTATTTGTGTTTGTTATTAACTCACTCATCGAATATTCTGATATATAAAATGACATTGACTGTGAAACACATGTTCCTACTTTACTGTAAACCCCAATTCTTTCTAAATCGATTGGATATCTAAAGATTATATTATTTTAAAGTTAATAGCTATAATACATTTTATGATAAAACCAATAGATTTACTTACGGTAATGATATTGTAATATCAATTGGTGGTTTCAAAAATGAAGAAGCTAGAAATCCATTATTATTATTTGGTGTTATTAAATTATTTATATTATATTCGTCTGAAAATGAAGGAGCATCACAATAAATCTCAACACCTGAATTATGAATGAAATTAATTATTTCCTGTTGTGATTGTTGTGGTTGTTGTTGTGGTTGTGGATATTGTTGTGGATATTGTTGTGGATATTGTTGTGGATATTGTTGTTGATGTTGTTGTTGGTATTGTTGTTGTTGTTGGTGTTGTTGATATGTATGATTATTAAAATTCATCTTTATTCTTTTTACTAACCAAAAATTTGTAAATGAAAAATGAAACTTTTTCTTTATAAATTATTATAATGTTGGTAATAGCATAATATTATAAATGGAATTATTATTAATTTATATATTTTATTACAATAGTTATTATTGGTTCTCTATTAGGTGTGTGTTTATGTTAGTGAATAGTTTTATTTTATTTTTTTATTTTTTTTCTTTAAAATATTTTCGTAAAATAAATGAGGAGTTTTTACGAGGTGGAAAAATTTCCTGCTATTAAAAGAAATTATTATAATAAATAAAAAATATAAAAATTTTTTATGGTATGTTAAAGAAAAAGAAAAAAGAAAAAAAAAAAACAAAATTTAAATTTTATTTTTTAATTTTTTTTATTTTTTATTTTTTATATTTATTTATTTTAAATTATTTTTTATAAGTTGTATATTTTACAAATGAATAAAAAAAAATAGATTTATGCTATCTATTTATGTTTTTTAATTTGAAAAAAAAAAATAAATAAAAATAAAAATTAAAATAATAAAAAAACAAAAATATAAATAACAATAAAGTAATACTATTATTCTAATTTTAAACAATACAATAATATTGTTATAATACAACAACAATCAATTATTAATATGAGCACCAAAATTTTATTAAACGGGGTAAATACCCCCAATTTTTTTTATATCATACATAAATAAATAAATAAACATATTACTATTGATTTTTTATATCATACATAAATAAATAAATAAATAAATAAATATAATATAATATAAATAAAATTAAATCTAAATAATTAATTTATTATTATTATATATACTTTTGTCTTGTTATCATCATTATTATTGTTATTATTACCTTAAAAAATAATTTTATTTTACATATTTGTTTAAATATTATTGAAATTAAAAAAAAAAAAAAAAATCATTGTAAATTTGGAAATTATGTAAATCAAAAAAACAAAAAAACAAAAAACAAAAAACAAAAAACAAAAAACAAAAAACAATTAATCACCACTACTTCTAATTATAACAGCACCATCATTAATAAAAATAGCATTTAATTTTTTTTCAAAATTAAATAACTTAACTATTAATTTTTAATCAAAAATTAAATAACTTAACTTTTAATTTTTGATTTTTAATCAAAATAATTTACAAACAATAAAAAAAAAATTTCGTTTTTTACTTTTTACTTTTTTTTTTTTTTTTTTTTTTTTTTTTTTTTAAAATTTTTTAATTATTTGTATTTTAATATTCAGATTATATAAATGTTTAAAAATATAATAAATCTTAAAAATCAAAATTATAATAAAAATGAAATCTTAAAATCAATAAGACACTATTGTTATTTTAATCAAAATAATAATAATAATAGTAAAACAACCACAACCACAATAATTAATCAAAATATAAATAAAAATGAATTAATCATTAACAATAATAAACATATATTTAATAATAATAAAAATAATAACATTACCGATAACAGTAATAATACTATTACGTTCAATAATAACAAATATTACTCAACAACAAAGAATAATAATAATATCAATATTTTAAATGAATTTTCATTCAAGGTCGAAAAAGAAGTTAGAAAAGGTGATGCATTAACAGAAGATACAAAAAATTTAAAGAATATGAATTTGGCCGTAAAATGCTATGAAGATGCATTGGCATTAACTAGAGATAGAATTGAAAGGGCTTCAATCCATCATAGAATTGCATTGGTTAAATATAGAATTGGTTTGATTACAGATGCAAAAAATTCATTAGATCTATCATTAAAATTGTTTACCAATGGTGCTGGAGACTCCATTAGAGGCGAAATCGAAAACAGTGAAGATGCATCAGCATATCCCAAAGAACTCTATAAGGTTTATTGTTTAAAGTCGATTATTCAAGAAAAAGAATTTGATTTAAAGAATGACCCAGAGTCGTTAATATCTCAAAAGATTTTAGAGAATGCTCTAGATCTATGGAAGTTTGTTATAGTTTTAAATCCAAATGCACCCGATGGCTACACTGGTGTATCCAGATGTATTCTCAAACAATTGCAACCAGACCTATTAGCATGTTTCAATCTATCAAACAAAGCATTAATGTGTTCTAAAACTCATCCACCAAGTTTACTATTGGCTTCTGAAATGCTAATCATTCAAAACAAAGAAGCAATTGCCTCGGTGATTCTTTCACTATTCTTCAAGCATTACAAAGAATTTTATCAAAATTCGTTACTCTACACATTAAGACCCAAAGAATTGGTTGATGCTCATTTTAGATATGGTTTAACTTTATTAAAAGATGGAAAGTTTTCAAAAGCATTGGAGGAATTTACCCACAGTGTCGAAATATCAAAATCAAATATCGGTCACCCAAATCAAATGAACATTTTAATGATCAATGCCCTATTGGAAAAAGAAAGAATGCAATTTGAAAATAATTACAACTATAACAATTTAAAGATGTTTTCAGAGCAAGAAAAACAACAGCAACAAAACTTAATAGAACAACATGGTTTAGTAGCAGATTATAATCCAAAAAGTATGGGTATTGTACCAACTGAAGATTTTAAATTCAATTACAATGATTGTAGCATATTAGACATCATATCAGGTCATTATTTCCGTGGTAAAACAAACTTTCAACTAAAAAGATATACCGAAGCAATTTTAGATTTCGACTATGTCATTGAAAAACAACCCAGCCAAATCAAAGCATTCAAAGAAAGAGCAGAGTGTTATAAAGCATTAGGTGACTTTGTTACTTATCAAAAAGATATTAAAGTCTATAATTCACATCAAGAATTAATAAAGAAAAGAAAAGAAGCCCATTTTGAAGACTATTTAGATGAATCGAAACAGAAAAAAGACTATTTACAATCATTCGAGGGTAGAGAAGAGGAAGAAGACGATTACAGCGAAGATTACGAAGATGACAATTACGATGGTAATGAAGAGGATAATGGTGGTAACCATGAAGATTATGAAGAGTTTGAAGATAGTCGTTATAAGAAAAGAAGATAAATAAATAAATTTAATTTTATTAATTTAAATATGGTTTATTTTATTTATTTTAATTTTTTTAGTTTTTTAGTTTTTTAGTTTTTATTTATATTTTAGTTTTTTAAATAATACAGTTTTTTAATATTATTATTATACTAATAATTATTTATAAACTATTATTATTTTATTTATTATATTTTATATTATTTATTTATTAATATTTTATATCATCAACTGTTACAGATGCACCTTCTCTCTTTCTTTTTAATAATTCACGGATTTCATTGTGAGATGATTTTGAAATTGGATAAAAGAAAACTGCAACAAAACTAAATAATACAATTACGGCGGGTACAACACCAGTTAATAATCTAAGTGCAAAAATAACATCTTTGTTTTGAGTATTTGTATCTATAATTTCTGTTGAAATACCATCTGAGGAATTAACTTCTTTTGGTGCTTCGTAACCTGCTAAACCCAATACAAAACTTGATACTGCTAAACCGACTGATAAACCTAATTTTTGGAAAAATAAAAACAAACTATAGAATAGACCTTCTCTACGTTCTCCGGTTTTTAACTCATCCAATTCGACAACATCTGGTAACATTGACATTGGCACCAAAAATGCTGCAGATACACCAACACCACTGAATGCTGCAGTACCCCACAATAAATTCGTTGATCCATTTGGTAAGAAATAGAGTGCGACAAAACTTAATAATAAAAATACACCACCGATATAGTATACAATCTTTTTGCCGATGTATTGTGATACTTTACCCCAAAAAAATATAAAAAATGATACTGAAATTTGCAAGGTTGCTAAAATATATGGAAATTCTTTTTCTGCATCTGCTACATATGTACAATATAATAGTAAGTTGTTTTGAACAAATTGAACTGCAATCTAATATCATGATAAAAATAATAGTTAATAAATAAAATATAATTGATTTCTTTATAGATAATGGTATTACATACTTGACAAAAGAAATATAATAATGTTACAGTGATAAATGCACGATTTGAAAACATTACTAGTAAACCTTTAAAAAATGGTATGTGTGATTCCACTGTATTTTCTGTTGGGATATTTCTAGTGCCTATAAATGTGATTGCTAAAGGAATTAACATAGCGCCACCCCAAATTCCACCTGATAATAGATAACCCCTTTGATAGTCTATCAACTCTGTGCCATTTGCTGTATAAGTATGAAATACCTTGATAATGAGTGAATGTGAAAATGAACTTATAAGACCACCAATCATTAAAGATATCATTCTAATACCAGCTAAAGAAGTTCTTTCATCGTAATCTTCTGTGATTTCAGCATTCATTGCACTGTATGGAATAGCAACACATGTATACGCTATACTGAGAGCAATGACAATAACTTGATAATAGATTAAACGTCCCACACCACTTGTATTGGGCACATACCATAATGCACAATATAAAATTGCAAATGGTAGCGATGCAAACAATATCCAAACTCTTCTACGACCCCATCTACTTTTAGTTCTATCACTTAAATTTCCAACGAATACATCACTGAACGCATCAACAAATTTTGCTGTAAATAAAATTAATGCTGTATATGTTGGATCTACTTGTGCTACATTTAAAAGAAATGAATTTAAAAAAAAACCTTTGATCATTTGGAAAATTGATAGACCTCCCTCACCAATACCATATGAAAACTTTTCGAAAAAGCTTAACTTGTATTTATAAACATTTCCATTACTATTATTATTGTTATTATTTAATAATCTTGATTTTTCGCTATAGTTTTGAGGTTGCGGGGTTGCAGTATTATTGAATGTATGTTGTTTTAAATTTTCTCTATTTCTTAATAATACCTCTGTGTCTATATATTCCTTTTTAGTTTCTAATGATATTGAAGACATTCTATTATATTTTTTTTTAATTTATTTTCTAAATTAATTTATATTAAATAACCAAATATATATAAAATGTAACAAATAAAAACTATAGCTGATTGATGATAAAGATTAAATTCGAATTTTTAATTTATTGACTTGATTAGATACTACATAAATTTTATGTTATTACAAAAAAATTTTAAATATTATTGATAAAAATATAAAAAAATAAAAAAATAAAAGTTGTAGGCAAAATATTTCCACCTTATAATATTTATTTATTGTAATGCTGGTGATTGCGACACCTCAGCCTGTTATTTTACTTTTTTTTAATTTTTTAATTTTTTTTTTTTTTAAAAAAATAATAATAAATAATTAAAAAAAAAAAGAATGAAAATACGAAATTTTTTTTTCTCCAATATTGTTTTCAAAAAGAAATTTTTTTAAAAAAAGCTTGCGCTTAATTAATGATGGGGGTTAATTTTATTATAATTTTGATGGGAATGGAAATTGGTTATTTAATTTAACATTTTATTGAAAATAAAATTAAATATAAATTTATTCATTTAATACTTATAAATAGAAATCAAAACAAAGACATCTTTATAAGTATGCTCATCACCCTTTTTCACACACCACAAACTTATAAAATTTTAATTTTTTAAAATTATTATTTTTTTTTTTTTTTTTTCTTTTTTTTTTTTTTTTTTTTTTAAAACTTTTTTTTTAAATTTTTTTTAAATTATTTTTTATTTTTTGAAACTTTTAAACAAAGATTAATTAAATCGTTAATAAAACATATGCATATATATAAAATTAAAAATGGCGGATGATTTTGCAGATATGTTTACGTATAGAGGATCTTTAAGAGAAGAAGGTAAGATATAGTTATTTTAGATTTAATTTCATGAAATATTAATTAATAGTTATTAATTTATTAATCTAATTTGTTTTTTTATTTATAGATGTTATAGATATATCAGATGATGAAGATGATGATGAAATTGTAGAGACATTTGAAAGTTTTGACAATTCAAAAAAGAGAAATAAACAGCCAATATACTCAACAACAAAAAAATTTAAAAAAACAAATGATAGAAGTATAACCTCTAGCAGTGGAAGTAATGGCAGTAATGGGAGTAATACATTATCAATTAGTATAGATGATGATGATGATTTCAATTTTGTAAATAGTAATAATAATTATAATGTTAATGATAACAATAATAGTAATAATAGGAGCAATAATAAACAGGTATTTTTATTGGACGATGATGAAGATGGTGGTGACAGTGATATTAATGAAGATTCCAAACCACTTGTATATACAAAAACAAATTTACAATCACTTTTAAAACAAACTTCTTCAAATTTTAGTCATAAAACGAATACTACTGCATCCAATAATAACAACAATAGTTTTGATACAATATATTCTTCATCACCAAACACAAGTGGCTCAATTCCCACCCCAAAGAAAAAGAATGACGGAATACCTTTGGTAATAAAATTGGCAGGTGAAGCAAATGAAAAAATTATATTTTATTATGACACAGAGCTTCAAAAACTTTTAGATTTATATTGTGGTAAAAAAAATTTAGACTCAAAAACAGCTCAATTCAAACTTTATGGTTTACCCTTGGATTCAAAAAAAACCCCAAGAGATTTGGATTTATTGGACGATGATATTTTAGAGGTCACAATTAAAGCATCAGAACCAGCAATCCCATTGGACTTTAATATAAACACAACTTCCACAACTACCACCACAACAGCTGCTCCAGTCGATGACGATATACCAAAAGTTATCTTAAAGGTTTCCTATGAAAAACAACAGCATAAATTTAAAATTGGAAAGGTATGTAGTTTATATTCTTTAAATGATAAAAATATAATAATATGATAAATTTCGAACTGTTACCAATACTTTTTTTTTTTTTTCTTATTATAGTCTGATCCATTTTCAAAATTAATTTTGGTTTTAATAAAAAAGATTGGAATAACATTACCAGCAGATAAAAAAATTGTCCTAAGGTTTGATGGTATGGCATTAAACCCAAGTTCCACACCAGAAGATGAGGATATGGAGGACGATTTCCTTATTGAGGCAGTACTCAAAGACAAATAATCAAAAAATAAACAAATAAAAAAAAAATAAATAAATAAAAACTTTTTTTTTTTTTTTTTAAATGCTCTTTTTAAAATGACAAATTCTTTTTTTTATCAATGAAATTGTTATAGTTTAAAAGAAAAATCAATAAACCCTAAAAATATTATTTTTTAACAGTTTCTTTAAAACTAAAAAATATCTCCTTGAAATCGAAAAAAAAACAAAAACTGATTCCTTCCGTTTTAAGACTTTTTTTTAAAATTTTTTTTATTATTTTTTGCACATTTTTTTTATAACAGTTTACAAAATAAATAAATACTTTCAATCATTTCTATTTTATTTTTACAAAAAACAACACTACTATTTTTTACAAAAAACAATTCTATGTTATATGAAGTAATTAGAAATTTAATAGATTATTATTTTAGTTTTATATAAACTAATTTTTTTTTTAAAAATAATATAGTAACAAAATTACCCACAGTTTACAAACCGCCAGAATGCTAATCAAAAAGAACTTTACAAATCAGAATTATATATACTTTTTTTCTCAAAGTTTCTGTATTCTTTAATTAAATAGGTGGGAGGAATTTAAAAGATTAATTTTAATTTGGTTTTTTCATTTATATTAAAACAATAAATGAAAAATTAATTTGATCATCTTTTTTTTTAATCATCATTATAAAAAAGATATTCCGGTCATGAAAAACCACCATTAAGAGAGAATTATAAAGAAACAGAAGTGAGATATAAAAAATGATATCAAAGATTTCCTTATAATTATAATTTTTTTTTTTTTTTTAAATAAAAAAAAAAACAATAAATAAAATTAAATATTATTTTAAAAATTGTAATAAAACGAATTTTACTGTTTATTTAAACTATTATTAAAAGTACAAGTGTTGTAAAGAAAATAAATGTTAAATTTAGAATAAGTTTTGATGAATTTGATCCATCATTTCCCTCAACAGAGCTATCACTTCCCTTATGACAAGTAACATTATATTGTGTCCCATTGTATGTTATGGTTGATGGTTCTTCGGAGCATACAAAATTAAATTCATTAATCTTGTTACCAATAATGCATTTTGATTCTTCAGAAATTGTAAATGATAAATTTTCAATATTTAGCTCCTCCATGGGTGGGTCACCACCTCCAGATGGAAGTTCGGTAGGTCCTTCGGTTGGTGTATCAGTTACAGGGGGTGCCGGTGTAGAGGGATTGGCAGGTGCCGGTGTAGCAGTTGCAGGAGGTGCAGGAGTAGAGGGATCAGCAGGTCCTGGTGTAGCAGTTGCAGGAGGTGCAGGAGTGGAAGGATCAGGAGGACCGGGTGTAGCAGTTCCAGGAGGTGCAGGAGTATCAGTTGCAGGAGGTGCAGTAGTTTCTGTTGGTGGTTCTGTTTCATTTGGTTCTTTGGTTATTGGTTCCTTTGTATCTTGAGGAGGTTCTTTAACAATGTATAATGTTGCGTTATAAGATTCTATATCTGATGATAATTGTTTTATTGAAAAATAAACCCCACATATTGAATTACAACCATCCATTGTAATCTTTAAATTAGAGTCACAACCAGGACCAGAAATAGTAAAACTTTCATACCCTAATGCTACATTTGTTTTTATTAAAGATACTTTAAAAATAATTAATAAAATAAAAATATAAAAATAATATTTCATTTTTTTTTTTTGATTAATAATATAATTTAAATTTAATAAATTATAATAAAAATATTTTATAATTAAATATATTATTAATAAATTTTGTTATCAATATCAAAAATTCTATAAATATTTTTTTAATAACATAAATCACATTAAAAAATTAAAAAAAAAAAAAGTAATTTTAAAAATAAAAAAAAAATAAAAAAAAAAAAGTAACGGGGATCTACTCAAACTCCAACCGATCAAGGGTTGATTATTTTACAATTGTTAAAATAAAACTTTTATTTTTTTTAATTTTTTTTAAAGAGAGGATCCTTCTTTTTTTAAAAGAGATACCAATAAATATAAAAAAAAAAATTTAAAATGGACCCAAAAATAATAAAATAAAAAAATATAAAATAAAATAAATTTTATAAAATAAAATAAAAAAATAAAAAAATATTTTTTCGTGTAATATGATATCATAGCCACCAAAGAAAATAAAATTTGAAATGGTTTTAGACATGATATGAGGATATTGTTTATAAAATTATTTTTTCGATTATTCCTATGGCAGAATAGTTATTAAAGTTTTCATTATAAAAAAAAACTATTGATAAAAATTTTAAAACTACATAAAAAAAAAAAAAAAAAATCTAAATATTTTTTTTTTTATATTTTATTTTTTTTATTTACACAATTATTTTATTTATATAAATAGTTATCGATTTTAAAGATGAATTTTAAAAAATATTTCGCAGCTCTTGTCGCAGCAGCTATTGCAATTTCAGGAACTGTTAATGCCGACACTCTCAGTTGTTCACAAATGCAACAACTTGCTGGTGAAACTTTCGCATCCTCACAAACCATTACTAATATGATTTGTATTTCATATTATGAATCCTCATGGATTACAACTGCTGAAAATAAAGGTAGTTCAGCATCTGGTTTATGGCAAATTTTACCAGAACATTGTGTATGTAAAAATATTTAAAATATTTTTTTATAAATCATATTAATTTTTTTTTTTTTTTTTTTTTTTATATAGGGTGAATTATGTAAAGATTGTACCACTCCATCAGATCTTTTCAATCCAGAAATTAATGCTAAATGTGCTCTTGCTGTTTTAAATGCTCAAGGTAAATGTCTTTTTTTATAATATTTAATTATCTTGTTTTTTTTTTAAAAAAATTTTATTTAACACCAATTAATTTAAAAGGTTATAATGCATGGACCACATGGTCAAATGGAGATTGTAAAAATTGGAATAAATGCGATTCAAGTTCAACATCAGGCACCACTGCTTCTACAGGTAAAAGTTCAACAGGTGGCTCAAGTGGTAAAAGTTCAACAGGTGGTTCATCAAGCGGTAAAAGCTCAACAGGTGGCTCAAGTGGTAAAAGTTCAACAGGTGGTTCATCAAGTGGTAAATCTTCATCATCATCATCCCACCAAACAAGTGGTTCACAATCAGGTTCAAGCCAATCAGGTAGTCAAACCAGTGGTTCACACCAAACTGGTTCAATGAGTGGATCACAAAGTGGATCACATCAAACTGGTTCAATGAGTGGATCACAAAGTGGATCACAACAAACTGGTTCACCAACTAGCGGTGTTTCAACTGGTTCACAAACTGGTTCACCACTTACTGGTGTCCCAACTGGTTCACAAACTGGTTCACAATCAGGTACATCAAGCCAAAGTGGAACATCAGCATCAGGTACTACCTCACAAACCTCAGCATCAGGCAGTTCATCAGGTCAAACCTCAGCTTCAGGTAGCACCTCAGGTCAAACTTCAGCTTCAGGTAGCACCTCAGGTCAAACCTCAGCTTCAGGTAGCACCAGCGGTTCAGGCAGTAGCAGTGGTTCAGGTAGTAGCAGTGGTTCAGGTAGTAGCAGTGGTTCAAGTGGTAGTGGTAAGTTACTAATTAAATAGTATAAACATTAAAATACATATTACTAATATCATTCCCTAATGGTGTATAGGTAGTGGCAGTGGAAGCGGTAGTGGAAGTGGTTTAGCAAAAAACTAATTAGATCGATCTTTAAAACTTTAATAATTTTCCTTAAGAGTATAAAACAATAAACAAAACATACTTATGGTTTGTTTTTTTTAATATTGAATAATTAACAAAAAGTTTGTTTTATTTATTTTTTATTAATTATTTCTTTTTTTTTTTCTAACTTCACCCAATTTCAAAATTTAAAAATAAAAACTAAAATAAAAATATGCAATTAAAGAGCATACTTCATCAACACCAAATCATAACCAAATATTATTATTTAAATATTATTTTTTAGAATATTTAATATTTTACAAAAATCAAAAAAAAAAAAAAATCAAAAACAGAATTCGAGATTTCAGAGTTAAATTTTGAATGAGTTTAATTGCTGTAAGGAATTCTTGATTTTATTTTTAAAAATTAAATTTAAGAGCAACTTTTTTTAAAATTAATTTGATTTTATGGGATGATGTTTGATGATTTCTTTTTATTTTACTTTTTTTAAATTTTTTTAACTTTTTTGTAAAAAAGTAAGAAAATTTATTTTTTTTATTGGAAATTTTAATGCTTTTGTTGATATTATTTTTCCATATTGTGTAATAATAAAAATCTTTAGATATTCAATAATTTTATTAAATTGGAGGGTTTTGAAATTATCTGATAAAATAATATTATAATTTTTTTTGTGTCTTTCATTCTTTTGGTTTTAAATTGCGACTTTAATCAAACGGTCAATTCTTCCAATAGCCCGTACACCAAACTTTTTAGTAGCTCCTAAAAAGAACTCTATATGTAGTGTACCATTTTATAAAAAACCCACATACACTTTTATATATTAAAATCCATATTTTTATAAATTATTTAAAAATATTTTCTTTTTCTTTTTTTTTTGAAATAATAATTGTGTTATAATTTTATTATAGTTTTCTTAAATTATTATATTTTGGTTTTTTTTTTTTTATTTTTTGGTTTTTTTTTTATTTTTAATTTTTTAATTTTATAAATTTTTTGTTTTTTTAATTATAAACAAAATGAAAGAAAAAAAAATAACTTTTTATGGCAGATTCGAATCAGATATTTTAAAAGGATTAAAAACCATTACAATTAGAAATAGATTAGAGTCCCATTACTCAAAAGGTGAAATATTAAATGTTTACAGATACGAAGATAATGTATTTTTTTGTACTATAGAGATAGACGATGTATCAACAATAGATTATAATCAACTAAATGATAACCATGCCAAGCAAGAAAACATGACTTTAGATCAATTAAAAGAAGTAATAAATAATATTTATCCAGGAGAGCAAAGCCTCTATGTTTTATCTTTCCATCTTGTTAATTAAAATTAAAAAACAATAAATTAAAAAAAATATAATAAAAAAATAAAAATTAAAACATATGAAACTAAAATATAATTGTTAATTATTATTATTATTAATATAAATACTAGTTAGAGAAACTATTTATGTGTAATGTAGATGGAGCTATTTTAGTTATAGATAAAAAATAAATATCATTCTAATAATCAAATAAATATACAATATGAATAACATAAATTAAAAAAAAAAAAATCAAATACAGAATTCAAGATTTCAGAGTTAAATTTTGAATGTTATATTGCTGTAAGGAATTCTTGAAAATTTTAATTTCATTTTCAAATTATAGAGTGATTGATAAAAAATCTATTGATTATTGTGGGATTTAAATAATCAAATAAAATCAATTGCGTGTTTTTTATAGTAATTTTTTTTAATTTTTTTTTAGATTTTTTGGCTAA
Source organism: Dictyostelium purpureum (assembly GCF_000190715.1). Lineage (NCBI taxonomy): Eukaryota > Evosea > Eumycetozoa > Dictyosteliales > Dictyosteliaceae > Dictyostelium > Dictyostelium purpureum. Next base: position 15,092 of record NW_003519651.1, on the reverse strand, counting down.
CTTATCAATTTATTTAATTTTGATTTTTGTATTTTTTTTTTAAAATCTAATTTATTTTGTTGAAAAAAATATATTTAAAAATATTTTTTTAATCATTTTTTTATTAAAATCTTTCTTGTAAAAAAATATTTATTATATCTTTATTTATTATTTATTTTTAGTTATCCAGTTTTTCAAATTAACAAAATGTCTAGAGAAATCCCAGCTGGTAGTGTTTCATGTTTAGCCAATGCTTTGTTAAATTTACGTAGTTCATCTGACCTTAATGCTGATCATGGTGCTAAAAACTCTGTTTTAAACTTTATGAATTCTCAAGATAAAAGTAGATTTGATGGATCAGAAGCATGGTGTGCTTCAACCAATGATCCTGGCCAATTCCTCATTGCAGGTAGTCTAGTAATAAGTGAATTTGTTGCTATTATAACCCAAGGCCGTGGTGATGCTGGTATGTATACAGTTTTTTATAATTATATTTTTAAAAATATTAATTTAAAATTTTATTAAACTTTTAAAATTATTTTTATTTAGATCAATGGGTTACTTCATATAAACTCAGATACTCCTTGGACAATGTAACATGGTTTGATTATAACAATGGTCAAGTTTTCAATGGAAATACTGATCAATACTCAATTGTAGTCCATGTTTTCCCACAACCATTTCGTGCTAGATCTGTTTCTATCCATCCAGTTACATACCATAACCACATTGCACTTCGGTAAATAATTAAAAAAACAAAAATTATATTATAATTTTAAAAAAACTATACTAAATTATTTAAAATTTTTTTTATATTTTAAAATAGTTGGGAACTTTATGCCAAACCAGCAGAAAGCAACATTGTACAAGTTGGTCGTACTAGTATTGGTGATGGAGCTCTTAATTCCGGTAGTGGACATCGTGAAACTTTTCGTCATATTAACTTTGATAAACCATTCAACAAGATACCAATGGTTGCCCTCGGAACCACCCAAATTGATGGTTCAACCGATAATGGTCAATTGAGATACCGTGTCGAAGCTGTCAATGTTTCAACAACTGGCTTTGATGCTAAATTTATTACATGGGGTAGTAACATATTATACGATGTCACTGTTAACTATATTGCAGTTGAAAAATAAATATAAAGTTAATAAAGCGTAATCAAAATTATTTTCAAATTAATATTTAATTTTCATTAATTTTATTTAAATTATTTATTTGATATTTGGTTTATAATGTGATTAAAATCTAACACACTTTTTCTTTTTATATTAACTATAAAAATTATTTATTAATTTATTTTTATACTTTATTTAGTTAATAGTTAAATGAGTTCTCATTATATTGGTTAAATGAGATTTTTTAATAAAGTTGCAAGCATCTTTCAAAGTTTTAACCCATTCTTCTTTTTCTTCTAGATTTGATGTATAAATAACCATACCATTTTCCTTTTTATCGTTATGACCGCTCCATAAAATTTGGAATGAATAAAAACCGGTTTCGTTTTGTGGTTGGGGCATTTCTAAAATTTTTAAATCTATAAGTGGTACGGTTTTAAATAGTGTATATTTGTTTTTCTTTTGTTTTGTAATAAATAATATGTCACTAAATAAAATTAAATATCTGTATTTCGAAACTTTTTTCTGTCTTGATTCCATCATTAATCCGTCTTTTACTAAATATCTTGAGGCTGGTATTAAATTGTTACTATTCAATAAGAAATTATTATTTATATTATTATTATTGTTATTGACATTACCATTGTTATTATTAAGACCTGTTGTTAAACTTATACTATGATGATTATTATGATTATTATTATGGTTATGATAATGATTATTATTATTATTTGAAACACCACCACCACTACTACCATAGTTTGAATTTGTACTTGATGTTAGGCTACTTCCACCACTACCATTTCCATTGCTAGCACTACCATAAGTACTAGTATTGTTATCTTTACTATTGCTAAGTAATGAATTACTACTGCCATGATTACTACCACCCCCACCACCATTAATATCTTTATTGCTATACCCTGATATTAAAATTTCTGTTAAACCTACAACTTTTTCTTGCAATAATACAGTTTTGGCTAAATTTTCTGCTTTTCTTTTAGATTCATTTAGTTGATCAGTAATGAGTTTTGTTCTTCTTAAAACTTCTTCGATTGCATTTCTTTCCAACATATCCACAGTGTGAACCAATAAATCAGATAACAAGAGAATGTATCTTGGAATACGTTGAACTGGTCTAATTAAATAAGAATCGATAGTTTCACTTTTACATTGTTCAGAGAATTGGCACTTTTCTAAAAACTCTTTAAACTTTGGTAGCTTTGCTCTATTTTCGTGCACAGTATCCATTGCTCTGTTGAATCCATTAATATATGTACGATATTCTGGAATGGTTGATGGTTGATCCCAATACCATTGTAATGCTTGTGCTAGTTCTAAAACATCCTTCTTATCTGACATCCCTCTTAATTTCTTTAAGAATTCACAATTGATACGGAAAACTTTATCAATGTTTGAATAGATAACTTCTACCAAATCTAAAGGTAAAATTGGTGGTACTGTTGGTGATACAACTAATGGATTATAATAAACTCTAATACAAACTGATAGTGCATGAACATAAGCCTGCTCTGTATCAATAATTTCTTTGATAATTCTGCCTCTTCTAAATATTTTATTTGGATCATCTTGCATTGGTGGCGGTATCATAGAATTAATTGTTAAAATTTCGGATGGTGGTTGAAGCTGTTGTTGTGATTGCTCTGGAGATCTAATTGGTGATTGCGGTAATGATTGTTGTTGTTGTTGAGATGATTGTAATGATAATGGTGATTGTGGTAATGATTGCTGTTGTAATTGAGTATTTGAGTTTGAAGGTGATTGGGTGATTGGAGTGGGTGATTTTGGGGAAAATGATGTTGGTGAAGCCATTAGATTATTACTACTATTACTATTACTATTACTTATATTATTATTGTTATTGTTATTATTAAAGAGTAAATTGTTAACAGGCGATATACTTCTAGATATACGTAAAATTGAACCCTTTTGATTTAAAGGTGATGATGAAAAGCCACCAAATGGTGAGGATGATGATGAAAAGCCACTTAGACTACCAGAAGGATCTTCTAAATCCGACATATCTTCTATATCTGCTAATTCATTTAAAGTTTCAAAGGAAATGGGTACTCTGATATTTTCTAAAGCATTCGTTATTCTTTCTCTAACTTGTAAATGAGGATAATCGATCAACTCTGACAAAGCTCTATCACAATCTGATTGACTAATTTTAAATCGACATATTTCATCTATACATAAATTGGCAATCAAGAGTGAGATTGATTCTAAAAGCTGGCTAGTATGACTAGATTTCTCTTTAAGTAGTTCGGAAAGACCGTCAATAAGATAGTTTGATCTGAGTACTCTTCTAATATCTGGATTTGAGGTTAAATTTGCTAAACAACTAACACACAATGACTTTAACTCTACACTTGAACTAATTGATACAACAATATCCACCAACGGCATGATAGCACCCACCGATAATATGGCTCTTTCGGTCTCTTCGGTCAATGATAAATTTATAAGAATAATAATAACCTTTTTTTTGATTTCTAATGGAGCTGAAGGTGAAGATAAATAACTAATTAATTGATTCAATACACCTGATACTGCTACAATTCTACGAATTAATGGATGATATATACTGAGGACATGGATTAACGTTATTAATGACATTATTAGTTGATTAGTTGGATACCCACTTGTTAATAACTTTTTTATTTTATCGGTTGATTTTTTGTGGCAAAATACTTTTTGATTATCCAAATATTCCCCACATGTATCTTTGTGTAATAAATTTCTTAAGGGCTCTGATGCTAATATTATCAAATGATAATTGCTTTTATCTAAAAAATCTACTAATGAATCCACTATACCATATTCTATTAATAAATGCGAATGATTACCATTAATTGTTAAATTTCGCATTAACCATAAAGCTTTCTCTACAATATCCTCATTTTCTGATAATAATAACTTTTTTATTACCGGAATTAAATCTGATTTTAAAATAACTTCACTATTTTCGACTATATTATATATTTATGAATATTATTATTTTATTATAAATTTTATATTGTTTTTAATATTATTAATTATTAGTATTATTATCCATTACTATAACTATTATAATTATTATTACTAATGTTATTATTTAAACATACACCTAAAACTTAAATGGCTTAATAACCATGTCGAAAGCATTTGAATAACTTCATTATGTGATTGCAATAATTCTTTAAATTTCTTTATCCCTACTAAATCTAGAATAATTTTATGGTATTGATCTATAAAAAAAAATTTATTAATCATCTACTATCTTTTATTACTATCAAAAATTTGATTTAGCATACCATCGGTGGATATATTAATTAAAATTCTTAAACAATTTTCTTGAATTGATACATCTATTGATGATAATCTTTCTACTGTATTCCTAATTTTCTCCATTTATATATTCTAATTTTAAATAATAAAGAAATAGAAATTTAAAGTATATAAAAAAACCTATATAGGCTTTACTTTTTTTTTTATCCTCTTTTTTTTGACTATGTAACGCAATATATGTTTAAATTCTATATATGATGCTATGTTTTGATTCTTGTTATTATTTTTATTACTACTGCCACTATTTTATTTATTTGATACAAGTATATGGTGTGGTATATGCGTGATATTTTTATAATAAATAAATAAATAAATAAATAAAATTATTAATAATAATAATAATAAAAAAAAAAGAGAAAAATAGGAAAAATTAAAAAACAAACAAACACCTGAAAAAACAAACAAATATTATTATTTATATATTTTATATATATTATAATATATTCTATTTATTTGTTTGTATATTAATTAATTAAATTTATTTATTGTTATTTTAATTAATAAGTTAACAATTGTTGTGGGTGTTTATTTTTTTGTTTTTTTTTTTTAAAGTGGGTGTTTTTTTTTTTATTGATAAGAGTTTTATTTTAATCTTTTATTTTTATTATTATTATTATGTCCTTTTCTTATAATCCTTTTGTTTTTACAAAAAATATATATTTTAAATTTTATGTTTTATATTTTTTTTTGCATTATTATTGTTATCAATAAATGAAATTTTTTTGAAAAAATAGAAAAAATAGAAAAAAAAAAAAAAAAAAAAAAAAAATTTAAAAAAAAAAAATTTCTTGAAAAATAAAAAATTAATTAACTATCTTTTTACCCTCTTTAATTTATTTTTCCCTTTTTAATTTATTTAAGTGTTATAAATAATTTAATAATCATGATTAACAAAAAAAAATAAAAATTTTAATAAAAAAAATAAAAATAAAAAAATGAAATAAGAAAAAAAAAAAAAGGTATGATAAAATTTTTGGGGGTAAACACAACCAAAGTGGGGGAATATATATATAAACATTTTATTGTGTGAATACACAAGTGAGATTAGATAAAACATAATATGGTGTGTGTTATTTATTTAAATCATTAAATAGAAAATTAAATAATTTTTTAGTGTATATGGGAATATATATTTACCTAAATTAATTATTATCAATTTTTTTTTTATCTTTATATTTTTATAAATGGTAATTATAATTTTTTTTTTTGTAGCGGAAGTTATTATTTTTAGATTTATACATATATTTGAAAATTTTAGTTTCAAACATTCCATAATTCGGTAAGTATTGATGAGGTTTTCATATCTAGTTTATATAAATATCAATTTTGGTTTCGTTTAGAACTATTTAATAATATTCTTTTGGGAATGGAGGGTATATTTGTGAAAAATTATTTTAATTTTTTTTTTTTTAATTTTTTTTTAATTTTTTTAAAAACAAAATTTTTTTTTATATTTATTTTAATTATCTATTAATAAAAATGACAACTATCAATGATAAACCTTGCTATGTTATATTAGGTTCATCTTCAGGTATAGGCGAAGCATTAGTCAAAATATTTGCCCAAAGAGATGTTAATATTGTCGTAGCAAGTAGAAGCTCTGACAAATTAGAAAAAATTGTACAAGAATTAAAAGCTATAAACAAACACTCAAATAAATATTTAGTGGTAAAATGTGATGCATCTAAAGAAGAAGATTGCAAGTATGTATACTATAGTGTTTTTATTTTCATTATTATTTGTAACTAATTCCAATTTAACTTTAATATTCTCTATATAGAAACTTAATCGAAACGGTAATTAAAGAATTTAACAGAATAGATTTATTGTTACTATGCTCAGGAGTATCATACCACAATTCATTCAAAGACAGTACAGATTTAGGTGTTTATAGACAAATGATGGATATAAATTATTTCGGATACATGTATACTACATATTTTGCATTACCTTATATGATTAAGCAATATGAAAAGGAATGTAATAATAAGAATTTTAAAAAACCACAAATTGCAGTTATATCTTCAATATCAGGCGCATTAGGTCTACCATTAAGAGCTGGGTATTGTGCCTCTAAATTTGCAGTCAATGGTTTCTTCCAAGCATTAAGATTAGAAGTTCAAAACTATATCGATATTACTTTACTTTTACCAACTACAGTAAATACACCAATGAGATCAAATTCATTGGGTCAAAACGAAAAGAAAAACATTCACTTCCACGAAGACGAAAGTAAAAAAATGACAATAGATCAATGTTGTGAAATTGTAGTAGCTGCAATAGATTCCAGAAAGAAAAAAGTGGCTTTTCCATTTAGTAATTTTTTAGCATCGGTACTCCACCCAATATTTCCAAATTTTATAGATAAGATTTTAATTAAAAAAGCAGGCGGAAACATTAATAATAATAATAGCAATAATAATTTAAAAGCAAAATTATAATAAATAATATATTTTAAAAAAATGTTTTTTATTTTCTTTTTTTTTTTTTTTATTTTAATTTTTTATAATATATAATAAAAAAAAATATATATGTTTGTTAAAAAGAATTTGAATAAATAAAGTTCTTTTTTTTTAATTTTTATCTTTCCAGTGCCAAACTTTAATTAAATTATCTATACCACCACTAAATAATCTTTGACCATCTGTGCATAGAGTTTGAACACCTGAACGATGAGCTTTAACTGAATATATTATTTTCATTGTGTCCTCTGCTGTTAAATCTAAAATTTTAATTGTGGCATCTTCAGAGGCAACAAAAGAATAGCCATTTCTAGTTACTAGTGTGTCTGTGATTGGTGCATTGTTTTCATCTAGTGTTGTTGTACTTTGAAAAGTTGAAAGATTCCATTCTTTAATTTGACCATCTTTTGAGGCTGATAGTAAACGATTGTTAAACATACGCAATAGTACAACCCATGACTCGTGGGCATCAGCTAAAGAGAATACACAAACCATCATTTCTAAATCCCATACTTTGATAGTTTGGTCATTTGATGAACTAAATAAATATTTTCCAGATAGATATATTGATTTTACAGACTTGGTGTGGGCATTTAAAGTTTTTACACATTTTATTTGATCACCTTCTAGACACCAAACTTTGATAGATTTATCGAATGAGCAGCTTACCAATACATTATTATACTCGTCAATACACATATCATTAACCTCTCCACCGTGCTCATCCAATTTGTATTTACATTCTGTGATATTGTGTAATGGCCAAACTTTAATTGTATAATCTGATGAAGCTGTAAATAAATACTTTTCACTCATTACCATTTTTTCAATGGATCTTCTGTGTGCCCTAAAACTTTCCAAAAGCTTTATATCCCCTAATTCTGATGATGTTATATCCCAAACTTTAACTGTGCCATCCGCTGATCCTGAATATAATCTTGTTTTATCCTTGTTAATTATTAATGAACAAACTCTTTCACTGTGACCGCTAATCTCTGCTATTGAAACCAACTCTGATTGCAATGGATTCTTTGGTATTGATTCCAGTAATGGATACTCTGGTTCGTGTAAATCTGGAACAACATCTGGTAAAAGCATGGTGCCTCTGATGACACGATGTGCATTACGTGTATCAGTTAAAGAATCTTTAAAAATACCTAATTGAAGACAAATTGGATTACATTTATGACTAGAAAGGAATCTTTCTATACCACGAGCACCTAAATTTCCATCTCCATAACCTTTACCATCTTTTGTATGAACTTGTGGATCTGTATAAAAGTCATCGACACCTTGAATATCTATAACCAACATATCGTGACCAGAGCATTCGTATGTAAAATGGGAAAATGCTTGTGGTGTATTACGATCTGATAAAACTGAACCGAAATTTGAATTTTGCTTTTTGAATTCACCCTTCATAAATAATTCGATACCATACAATGGATTGCTTCCGTTTTTACCTGTTCCCGATTGTACCTCTATAACCCATGCCGATAAAAATTCAATCTTCTTTGGTGGATGGTTACTATTATATCTTTCACCATATTCCCTACATATCATTTGCATTTTTACATCTTCAAAATATCTTTCTGGAGTAACATTGGTTTTTGAATCTTTTGCAACATATAAGGTGTCAACTTGTCCTAATAGCTTTGGAATTAAAGTGGTATTCATTCTCTTACCCTCTTGATATTTGTCATGGGTTGGAGATGAGAAATGATCATATAGTTTCATTGGATTGGCCCTAATATAAGTTTTATATGCATTACGGAGTGCACCTTTAGCAAAAGGTTTGGTTTCCATTTCGACTACAATTAAACCTTTTGTCCATTCATCATCAGTTGCTGAATATTCCCAAATAATTGCCCATTGATATTTATCTGGTAGTTTTGATATATAGTTTGGCTCTGTATAAAATTGTGACTTTGTTGCTTCATTTTCATTTCCTTCTGGAATGGTACTTGAACTAGCCATAACGGTTGAAAGTGATTCATTTGATTTTGAATTACTAATACTATTTACTAATGATGATGATAAAACAAAATCCATTGAAGGTGATTTTGATGCTCTTGGTGTAATTGGAGGTACATAAAATGTTTCGCCATCTTTACCAACAGAGTATTTTAATAATGAATCAGTACTATCTTCTTTTTTAAATAAATTTCCTGTAGATGATTGTCTACTAGCACCCATATATTGAACTCTTGGTCTACTACCTAATTGTGGTGAGGCCATTGGTGAAATATTTGGTGAATTTGAATTACTATTTGAATTATTTGAAGAAATGCTTGGTGATGTAGAATTTGTATTACTATTACTATTGTTATTGTTATTGTTTGAACTACTAGTATTACTTGTATTACTACTATTATTATTAGTATTGTTTGTATTCGATATATTAAATGAATCAGTTGAGGTTGATTTTGTTAGTGATGGTGGTGGTGTAATTTCACATGAATTTCTTGGACTAATTGGTGGGGAATTATTATTATTTATAATTGTATTTGTAGGTGATGAATTTAATGTAGAGTTGGTAATGGTATTTGGGTTACTTTTTCTTAGGAGCAACAATAACTCTTGAATTTTAAATTCATGTTGATCCACAATCTTTGTTAGTTGTTCAACTTTAGTTTCAAGTTCATTATTCCTTTCTAAAACTTGATTAATTTTATTTAATAACTCTTCATTTTTTATTGTTGTCATTTTTTTTTGTTTTAATAAAATTTAGTAAACTATTATTATTACACAAAAAAATAAATAAATATATAAATAAACAAAAAAAAAAAAAAAAAAGAATAAAATAATTGAGTTTTTTAAATTTTACAAAGTTTAAATTTATTATTTCATAAATTAATTAATTTGTGTGGGGATATTTTTTTTACAATTTTTACTAAAATAAAAAACTAATTAATTAAATTTGATTATATGTATATATATAGTGATATAAGGTATGATGAAATAAATAATAGAATATTGTGTAAAATATTAATTAATAAAAAATATCTTTTTTTTACAGACGTCTGCGAAAAAAAAATTTAAAAAAAAAAAAAAAAATTTAATAAAAATAAAAAAAACAAATAAAAAATAATAAAAAAGAATTTTTTTTTTACTGGCTAAATAAATTCTATTTTTTTTTTATAATCAAAAAAAAAAAAAAAAAAAAAAGGGAAAAAAGGTTATTAAACAACCTCCTTTGTGCTTTAATTTTCTACAATATTTTTTAAATCTATTTTAACTATTGTCAATAAATACACCCACGCCAGTTTTTTTTTTTTAGTCCTACAAATAAAATTGATTTTTATTTGTAAATATCTAAATATCTAATTTTTTTTATGTTTAGTGATATGGCTATCCAATTATATTTGATTTAAAAATGAAAAATAACTATCGTTTTTATATATTTTACAAAAAAGATTTGATGGGTATTTTTTTTTTTTTTTTTTTTTTTTTTTTGTTTTGATATTTAGATTTAGATCATTTAAACTAACCATATAAAAAATAAATCATAAAAATAAAATAAAAATAAAAAAAGATTAATTTTTTTACTTTATTTATCTTGTGTGAATAGTACACAAAAAAAGTTAATCTGTAGACACATACACATTAAATCACACAATCCAATAGTTAAATATAATTACCATTACACTGCACCAGTTTCTTTCACTAATTTAAAATAATTTAATTAAAATAAAATCTTTCCTTATCTTTTTATATAAAAAAAGTATAAATGTCTACATATATCATCACTTATAATAAAAAATAATATAGATAAATGATGCTGATGATTATTTAGTACTCTAAAAAATAAATCTTAATTCTTTAAATAAATTATATTAAATAAAAATGCTACCACCCCTGCCCATTCTGTAACGTGCATTTAAAAAAAAAAATATTTTATATATATTTTAAACTATAATAATTATAATTAAACAATATATTTTTTTTAAAATTAGATTAAATAAAAAGTTTATTATTTTAAAATTTTTTATTTTTTAAATTAAATAAATATATTTTGATTAATCAAAATATTTACTATATATAAACTATTATATTTATTATTTATTAAATATTAATAAATGACCAAGTGTGTCAGTTGTAATTAAATATGTATTATTATTGATTGTTAAGAAAGCTGTATTGGTTATTGGTTTATTTGATGCGGTAAAATATTCGTAATTTTCGATGGTAACTTTATTATGGTGACTATGACCATTATTAATACTATTTACATTTCCATTACCATCTTGATTTGAACCTATTATTTGTTCTGAAAAATTTTCCCATATATAAATTTGACTATCTTCACAACCCATTATAATATATTTTTTATCAATTGAAGCGATTGGTTTAACTTGATAATTTTCCAAAACACCACCTCCGTATCTGCATATCCTTTTGAAATTGATTAAAGAAAAGTGTCTAATATAGCTATCATTTGAACTAACTAAAATCTATAATAAAAAAATAAAATTAGAGACTTATTAAAACTAATTAAAAGGTGTTGTATCTAAACAATATACTTACTTCACTTTGATTTAAAGAATTCGAGATAATTTGGACACCAACAATTTTTGGGCCTTTGCCTTTTTTAGTATTATGACTTTGACTTATATTAAACTTGTTAACAAACTCCAAGTCGAATGGACTATAGAAACAAAGGTTACCTAAATGTGTTGAAACTATTAAATAGTGTGGATTTGGTGAGAGGGCAATTGAAGTTATGTATTCGCCTAGTTCTAATTGAGAAATTGGTTTGGTATGGTCATTAACGCTCCACTTTCTAATTACACCATCTAAAGTTGCGGAATAGAAAAAGAAATCTTTATTATTTATGCACTGTACAGAGTCGAAACAAATAGAAACAACAATATCGTTGTGCTCGAATGTTTTGACGCAATCTCCAGTTTCAATATTCCATAGCTTTACAGTTTTATCTATTGATGATGAAATTAATAATGTATTGGATAACCATTTCATTTCCAAAACTTGACCAGAATGACCTTCTAAAATGAATCTTGGTTTATTTTCTAAAATTTGTTGTTGATTTTCTTCATTACTACCACTGCTACTATTACTACTATAACTACTTATACTAATATTATCTGGTGCGATGGCTTGTTGTTGTAATGGTGATTTAATAGTCTTCCAAACTTTAATAACACCTTCTGATCCAGCTGTTGAAATATAGTTTTCATCTTTGCTTATTTCCAATGACCATATAGAGCCTTTATGACCTTGAATTGATTGTGATTGTATAAATCTTGTATTAACCTCCTTCTTCTTTTTTAAATTATGGTTTTTTAACCATCTAGTAACTCTTGAATCATGTTTTTCTTCTTTTTCATTATTTTTAATTTCTGTACTTTTATTAATTTCACTTATATTATCACTATTTACATCATTACTATTATTATTATTATTATTATTATTATTATTATTATTATTATTACTATTATTATTATTATTACTATTGTTTGAACCTGGTATTAATTTTCTTTTAATTTTTTTTCTAATTCCATCTTTTTCATTATGTGGGGGTGGTTGTGGTGATGATTGATTTGGTTGTGTATTTGGTGATTGTTGTAATTGTGGTGGTGGGTTGTTTGTTTGTTGTGAAACTGAAATATCTAAATCATCCAATGTTTGTTGTGATTGATCTGATTTTGTATCACCTTTAATCTCTTTAAATAAATTACTAATTTCTTCCTTTTTATTTTTAATTAAACTAATTACTCTGGAATTTCTCTTTGATCTAACACTACCAGTACCAGATGATGATGACGACGATGATGATGATGATAATGCTTGGGAGCTTGGTGGTTGTAAAATTGATGTGGAGTGTGACAATTGGGATGTTGGGTTTGGTTGTACTATTGTTGTTGATGGTAATAAAGTTGCTGAGGTTGATCTAACCAATGGATTATTTTGAGTTGAAATGGATGATAAGTCAGCTTCTGATGATGAGTTAGAATTGGTATCAGATATTTGTGAAACAGTTGATAGTGTACTTGAAACCACTGAACTGGGTAATACATTTGATGTTGGTGATGATGATGTTGGTGGTGATGATGTTGGTAGTGATGAGGGTAATTGTGTTTGAGGTGGTAATATTTGTGATTGTGATTTATTTAACTGAGATTGTGATTGTCTTAAATTAATATTTCCATTTGAAAAAGGTGCCTCTTTTGCTGATATTGAATTTGATCTATCATTAATTAAATAACTTGGTGATACTGGAGTTGTTGACCATGATGGATTTACCTCATAACAATCGTAAAACTCTTCATCATCATCGTCATCCCCTCTTGAATATAAACTACTGGAACTTTGAGTTTCGATATTTTTATAGAATAAATGATTATGATTTGCGCCACTTGGCCCACCCCCACTCATCGTTAAATTATTATTACTATTACTATTATTACTACTATTAAGTATTGTTGCCATATTTATTTTTATATATATTCTTTTGTTTTGGTTTTATAAACTGTTTTTTTTTTTTTTTTTTTTTTTTTTTTTAAAAATTCGGTAGTTTTTTTTTTAAAAATTCGGTAGTTTTTTTTTGTTCGGTTATTAAAGATTCGAGGGAGATTGTGTGATTATATTTTTAAATTAATTTAAAGAATAATGATAAATAAGAAAAATTAGTATTCATTTATAATTTTAAATAAATATAAAAATATAAAATAAAAATAAATAAAATTAAATTAAATTAAATTTTTTAAAAAAAAACATATGTCTTTTAAAAATAAGTTTTTTTAAAAAAATGAAAAAAAAAAGACGTGGTATTAAAATATAACCTTTATAACTCTATTGTTTCGATTGTAGAGATTGGGACAAAATGATAATTATAAAAATAAACTATTCACCTTTTAATTTGTGCATGTAATAAAAATACGGTGAAGTGTAAAAATAAATAAGTGTTTGAAGTTGGTGTGATAATTTTTTTTTTTCTTTTTTTTTTTTTTTTGAAGATGGTGGTTATTTATTTTTTAATTATTACTATATATTATTATTGTTATATTGTTATTAATAAAAATAGAGTAAAAAAAAAAAATAAAAATAAAAAAATAAAAATAAAAATATTTTTGATGCTACGTAATAGTTTGATTAAAATTTTTTTTTTTTTTTAGTGATTCTTTTTCTCTCTTGAATTATAAATATAGACACCAACTCTGACTTAAAAGGAGTTTTATGTGTGACTTATATAAATAATGAAATAGAGAAAACATTAACCACCATCATAACAACATTGATTACGCAATAAATTGGTGAAAAAAAAAAAAATTATTTTAAAAAAAAAAAAATTTTAAAATAATTTTTTACTGGTCAAAATGATATTATTTATGAAAAAAGTAATTGATGATTTGATTGAGCTGAAAAAAAAATTATATTAAAACAAATATTTTTATTATTCCTAAAAAATTAAAATAAAACAATAATTATTATAAAACTTGAATAAAATAAAAATAAAAATAAAAGTAATCTTGAATATTTACAAAAATAATAATATAGGGCACAAAAAAAAAGTGTTATAATATAATAGCGGTGATATTAAATAATATATATGTATAATTTTATTTTTTGTTAATTTGGTTTTTTTTTAATATTAAAATAAACCAGAAGAAAAAAATCGGCAAAGATTTTTTTAAAGTAAACAATTTGAAAAAAAAATTAAATAAAATTAAAATAAAATAAAATAAATTTCTTTTGGAATTGGAAAAATAAAAATTATCTAAAAAAAACTTTTTAAAAAGCACATCATCTGATTTATAAATGACACTAACAATGAGGTTATTGTTGTTGTATTGTTGTTGCCACAAAAAAAAAAATTATTAACCAAAATTTTTTGTTGTTAAGAGAAATATTTTTTTAATTTTTAAGTTTTATATTAAAAGAAAAATTTTTAAAAAAAAAAATCTAAATTTAATTTTATATTACTTTATTATTACTTTATTTTATTATTTTTTTTTTTTTATTATTTTTTATTTTTTTTTGGAATTGGAAAATAAAGAAACTTTTAATTGTATTATTGCTATTATGAGAATGGGATAAAGACGTTGTTTAAAAAATATAAAATTATATAAAATTGCAATTTTGTTTGCATTCTGTGATTAATAAATTATATTTGTAGTAGAGGTGGTGGTATGAGTTATTGATAAAAATAAAAATATAT
>NW_003519650.1:0-38011 GCF_000190715.1 Dictyostelium purpureum | reverse complement strand
TAATTATGAAAAATATTAAAAATAATAATAAATAATAAAATAAAAACATATAATCAAAGCATCATAATTAAGAAATTTCGTGTTTTTTTAAACATTCATATTTTTTTATATAAACTTAAATTAAAATATAAATAAAAAAAAATAAATAAAAAAATAAAAAAATATAATTTATGGTTAAAAATAGTTGTTTTACGTTTTGTAGGTTGTAATTAATGTATAAATATCTATCTAAAAAAAATATTTTATATCATAATCCTCTTTTTTTTTTTTTTTTTTTTTATATTTAAAAATTTTTAAATTTCATCAAAAGTGCGCACCACAAATTTTTAATTTTTTTTTTTTAAAATTTTTTTTTTCGCGAAATCTCTGCAAAATTGTTGGCTCTATCAAAATGGTATATCCATAATATGCAACGAAAGCTTTCATTTTGATTTTGCTTAAAAAAACTGATATGTGGATTCATTTATATAATTTTTTTATTTTTCTTTTTTCTTTTTTTTTATTTTTTATTTTTTTTATAATATTTTTTTTTTCTTAATTTTTCATAACAACAAATAAAACATCAGCTATTAACAAATATATAAATTATAAATATTTTTTTTTAACAATTATATAATAATATCAAATCACAAAAAATTTTAAAAAAAAAACTATTTATAAAATAGCCTTTTTTTTAAAAAAAAGGATAATATAATTAATTTTAATATAAAATTTTTTAAATTCCCAAAAAATAATAAAAAAAAATATTCCAAAAACACCAATTCTTTTTTTTGTTTAGTGTTAAAAATAAATAAAAAAATAACTTGAATATTAAATAAATAAATTTTTTGTATAATTTTTTTTTGTAATATAAATTTAAATATAAAATAATAATAATAATAATAATAATATAAAATTTTATTTTTTTTAAAAAAATGGAAACTCAATTTATAAATATTGACAATAATAATGAAACTAAATTATTAAATAGAAATAGTACAGATAATATAAGAATATCATCACCAATTTTTAATGAACAACAACAACAATTACAACAACAAGAACAATTATTAAAACAACAATTATTACAAAATCAACAACAACAAAAATTATTACAAGAGCAAATTTTAATGGAACAACAACAACAATTACTTAGACAACAACAATTATTACAACTACAACAAGATGAATCCGATGTAAAGAAAGGAGTTACAAGAACCTCATTTTTCGTAGCCGCCGCAAGAGCCATTTTAACAAATAAATATATTAGTCTTTTATCAAAACAATTACACAACAGTCAACAAAATATAAACACTAGTACCAATGAGGGTATTAATCAAATTAAAGAAATTGAAAATATAAATAAATTAAAAGATAAAGGCTACTATATTCAAGACTTAATTCCCGAAAGTGATCTCTCTTTCATTAAAGACCAACTCTGTACATATGACCCATTTGCAATTTTCTATTTAGATACCGAAGAAGCCAAACAATTACTTTTAGATAGCTACCAATTATTTTTTTCAATTTTACCACAACAACCATATTTTAACATTAAACAACACAATAGCAATACATATAATAATAATAAAAATAATTTAAATTCAAGTAATAATAGTTTAAATTCTAGTAATAATAATATAAATAATAATAATAATTTAACTTTCCAAGATTTTATATTAAAATCACATCCAGTTCAATCATGGTTTGATTTCCAAAATCACAAAACAATTAAAAGAGTTGCTTTTCGTACTAAATATATTGATCAAATTATAATGGATGGTCTTTCACAAAAGGGTTCAATTGCAAATTTAAATGCCACTGCTTTCTTTTATACTCAAGTCGTTATTTGTGGTGCTGGTTTAGATAGCCGTGCTCTTAGATTACCAATTCCAAAACATGCATCTGTTTTTGAAATTGATTTACCACAAGTCATCGAATTTAAAAAGAGAGTTTTAGAAAAATCAACTCAAGTTATAAAGCCTCATAGCCAATGTAAAATAAATCATATTAGTGGTGATATTGTTAAAGAAGGTGACCGTTGGATTTCATCTCTTCTCGACGCCGGTTTCAATCCTGCCATGCATACACTTTGGGTTATGGAAGGTCTTTTAATGTATTTAACTGAAGAGGAAATTGGCACTCTATTAGGTGCTGTCGGTATGCTTTCAGCTCCAAATAGTAAGCTATTAATCCATACTGTTGCCCCATTCAAGAAATCAAGTGGTGCTGGTGGCTCTGGTAGTAACATAGCCGGTGGTAGTTTATCCCCATCTTTATCATCATCAACATCAACATCATCATCTTCAGCTTTTTATAATTATAACAATAACAACCAACATCAACAAAATAATACCACATACAACTTTTTCAAAGAGGAGTTTGTTTCTTATCATTCAAATCCAATCGAATTATTAACTCAATTTGGTTTCTCTAAAGATATTACCTCTGTTTCATATAGCGACTTAAATCAAATGTATCAATGCAATGATCCAGACTTTATAAAGGGGGCCGACTATTCTAAATTTTCAACTGGTTTATTCACTGGTTAAAAAAGCTAAATTCAAATATCAACACTTTTTTTAATTTTAATTTTTTTTTTATAATAAAGAATTTTAGTTAAATTATATTATTTATAAAAAAAAAAAATCATTGTATTTTATTTATAATTTTTATTATTATTAATTTAAATATTAAAAATTAAATTATATCAAAGGTTTTTAAATAAATAAAAATACATGTAAATAAACTTTTAAAAATTTTAAGTATACACAACTGTGGTTTTTATAATTTTATTTTGTGTGGCAGTGTTTTAAAATAACCCACAAAATAAAAAATATTTATTTTTAAATATAGTGGTATTGTTTTATATGTTTAATTTCCATCCTCGTTATTATTATTATTATTGTTTTTATTATTTTTTATATTATTTAAATATTCTATAGCTAGTTCGTTCTTTGAATGGGATGATTTAGTAATAAATTGTAAACCTAGTTTTTCATTTTTTGGGAGTTCTTCACCTTCGTAATAGGCCTTTCCAATTAAAAATTGAGAGTTACTATTGCCACCTCTTGCTGATTTTTCATAAAACTCAAAAGCTTTTTTGGAACTTCTTTCTACAATTAAACCTTGTTGATACATACCACCAAGATAGAATTGAGCATCAGCATTTCCTTCAAGAGCAGCAGATTCCCAAAGTAAAAATGAGTTTTTGTAATCTGGGTTTTTACAGTTGTAATAGTATCTACCAAGATGGGTTTGAGCATTGGTATCACCCATTTTGCTTGCAAAAAGTAAAATATTTTTAGAGAAATTGTCGTGATCTTCCAATAAAAGTGTGCCAATAGTTGTACAAGCATTGATGTCATTATGTTTTGAGGCTAAACGCTTTAAGTGATGAACTGCACCATGAACATTATTTAACTTCATATAGATGAATACCAATTGTTCGATTGATGACTTTAAATTTAAATCTGATGCAATATTGAAATAAACCATTGGGAATGTATAGAGATTTTTATCTTCTTCTTCTTCTTCTTCATTATCATTATCATCCTCTATTTCTTCATTGACTATATTGTCATTGATATCTTTAGCCACTAATTTGATGTTTGGTTCGGCTAAACCTTTATAAGTTAATTCACCAAGCATACCAAATGCTACAGGTATTCTAAAGTGAGAGGCTTTTGTAAAATGTTCGAATGCCATATTAAAATCTTGTTTAACAATACCTGTTGAACCTGTATAATACATTTCACCTAAAAATATATGTGAAAAACCATGTGAATATTTCTCGGTTAGCTTTGAAAATATTTCAAATGCCTCTTGATATTTGCCTTGAATGTAATAATCTCTTGCCATTACAAATTCTTCTTTACATAATTTATTGATTTCTTTTATTGATTCTGGATCTTTAATAAAACTTGTTAAATATTCGGTGAGTGCAATCTGTTTTTCGCTTAATATGAGTTCTGGTTTGATGTTGATTCTATCTAGATATAATTTTAAAACCTCCTCTGGATTATTTGGTCTATCTAATGAAATCTCGTCATAAACAAAATTATTATCTCTTGTGGATATCTCTTTTGAAATTATTTTATCAATCTCTTCTTTCCTGTACTTTCTGTAGAAATCTTGAAAATACTCTTTCTTTTCTGGGTTTTCTCTTATTTTTTGTTTGATTACATCGATCATAGTTTGCTTTTTAAATGAAATGGCTTGACCTTCGATTTCTCTAATTTTATCTCTATCTGTAATTCCTGCAGTTCTGATGGGTTGTTCAAAAAATTCGTATTTTATTGCTGGTCTATCAACCTTTGAACCTGAAAATATAGTTGGCTCTTCTTTGTGTAATGATTTGACATATTCTTGACCTGATTTGGCTAACTCTGAATCCTCTTTTGGAAAACCTTTTATAAATACTCTATCATTTTTAATTTTATTTAATAATCTTGTAGAATTTCTTAGCATATTGATTAATTTATTATTTTTACTATTAATACTATGATAAAAACAAAATGATAAACAAATAATGATATTAAAACGAAAAAAAAAAAAAAAAAAAAAAAAGTTGGCGAATGAAAAAAAATTAAAAAAAATTAAAAAAAAAAAAAAAACATTTTTTTTTATTTTTTTATTTTTTTTTATTTTATTTTTTTCTAATTATTTGATTAATTTATTTATTGATTTGGGTCTAATATCTCCTTTTATTCATAAATGGTCTTTTATGAATCTAGTTTTGTTTATTGGGAAATGAATTAATTAATAATTCATTGTTTATTATTTTTTATTTTTTATTCTCCTCTTTTTTATTTTTTTCTTTTAATTTATTATAATATATAATATTTTATTTGATTAGGGCCAAAACAGTGTCTATGCATACTTAACCCCTCCAACTTACATAACATTACCACCCATTTGTAAAAATTTATTATAAAAAAAAAAATTTTCAATATTTTTTTTTTTTTTTTTTTAAAATTTTTTTCATTTAATTTAAAAATAAAAAAACAAGAAATTTTTTTTAAAATTAAATTTAAATATTACTTTTTTTTTATTGTGTATATCATTTATTATACTTGTGTGTATTTGTTCCATTTATTAATTTTATCTCTTTCTTTATTTTTTTTTATATCTATCTATAGTTTCACAATTATAGTCAATATAGAAATCAAATAGAATTAAAGAAAATATACACATCGCGACTTAAAATTTTATTGTTTAATTAAAAAAAAAAATTAATTTTTTTTTTTAAATTTTTATTATTTTTTCAATTTTTTTTAAATTTATTTTTCTATTAATTTTTTAAAAAATTTATATTTATTTCTTCAATCACTTACATACACAGTAACACACAAACAAATAAAAAAAAAAAATACATATCAACAAAAAACTTTAATTTTTTTAATTATTAATTAAATTAAAATTTAATATATTTTTAATCTCTTTTTTTTATTTTTTTATTTATTTTATTTTAAATTTTTTTTCAATTTCTAATTTCTATCTCTTTTTTTTCTTTACTATTTGTTTATTTCTTGAATTGACACACCACACATTCATTTCATATATTAGTTGTATATCTTCACCACCAACATAATTAATGTATAATATTAAATAGACAAATAATACACCTTATTAAATTAACTATCTATTAAAAAAAAATGAAAGGAAAACAAACAAAGGTTTATAAAGTCGTAAGTAAAAAAAAATCAAATATAAAAATTTAAAAAAAAAATTATTTTTCTAACCATAATATTTCTTTATATTCACAGAATGCCGTTGAAAAGAGTTTTATTGATACATTGGTACATTGTCCAGAAGATCAATTTAAAGATATATTGACTAGCTTCAGGGAGTGGCCTTTTGGTAAATCGGTATGGATTAAACTTTCTTTTTTACAATGTCAAAAAAATTCCTATATTAATATTTTCATTATTTTTTCTTTTTACTTTATTTCTATAAACTATAGGAGGATTTTAACCACTGGGCAGATGTTATGGATAGGATAGATTCAGTAATTAATAGGATAGCAACAAAATATTACCCATCATCAACATCATCAACAGCTACTACATCTTTACCTTCATCAGCTACTCAAAAAAATATATCATCTACCATTCCATGTATTTTAATAACTGAAGGGCGTGAGGACTTCCAAATAGATAAACCATACCTTATTTCAATTATTAAATTCTTAAAGGCATTACTTAGAAATTGTAGTAGTGGTAGTGGTAGTGCTTTTTGTTCCTCACAGGTAATTAGTTTAAACCATTTTTGCTAATATTGAACTCAATAAATACTAACTTTTTTTATTTTTTTATTTTTTTATTTTTTTATTTTTTTTATTTTTAATATCACAGGAAATACTACAATTATTTGCATTTCAAAATTTTGATATTTTAGTTGAGCTAATGAAACTATTAAATGTATTATTTCTTAAAAAGAGATATGTCAAAGATAATCTTAGTGTAATTTCTCAATTTCTTTCAAAGCTTTCTGTAATGTCACATGGGTTTAGTGAGGATAATTTAGAATTAAATGAATGTTGTAAAGAAAATATTAATGTGGGTTTTATAATTAATATGTTAATATTTATAAAAATAATATATTAATTTTTAATTTTTAATTTTTAATTTTTAATTTTTAATTTTTAATTTTTTTAATTTTAGATACCCAAATCATTAAATACATTATATTTCGAATTTTATAAAAACAAAAAGCCATTACCATCTGTACATAGTAATAATAACCAACCAACAATTTTTATAGACCCAACCTCAATACTTTATAATAAAATCAATATTTCAACAGTTGAAGAAAATGGTAAAACCATAATTAAATTATATGATATTGATAAAATTAATGCAAGTAGTTTTGAAATTTCCAGTAAATTAATCCAAGAACTTGGTATACCAGAGGAGGATCATTTTTTCGTTCACTTTAGAGTTAGTGTATTGAAAAACTTTTCTAATTTTCAATTTAGAAAGAAATGGATTCATTTAAGATTGGTTTCAATTAGTACCCTTTATCATCCAGTAGTAACACAATATTATAGCCCATCATCCAATGTTCTTTCAGAACCAGATTTTTTCAATGAGCTTTTAGACGTCATAAAGAATTATTCAAATCTTCCAGAGGAAGTTTCTGTTTCTGCAGTTTATGCATTTGCTTGTCTTACAGCTCATCTTCAAACAGCAATCTTTAATCAAATGATTATAAAAACATTTACTCAAGGTTTCTTTCCAAGTATCATTAGAAAGTGTGTTTGTGTTATTATTGGTGAGGTCAAAGATCCATTCATCACCAAGGCTTTTATTAATGCCATCTTTTTCTTTGTTTTTAAACTTTCAAATAAATCAATTTTACATGAAACTGGTGTTTTTCAATCTATATTACCTTTGATCAAAAATCGTTCAACACAAGTCAACTACATTAGATTTCAAATTAATGCTTTACAAATAATACATTCATTATTATTAGTCAAGCCTTATAATATCGAAATGTTTAGCGAGCAAGGTTATGTAAGAGCATTAATTCAATCAATAGGGGAAGAGGTTGATTTCATTGTAAAAAATCAAAAGCCAGAAGAATCAAAAGAAGATTTGGTCGTAGAAAATAATTATTTCACCAAAAGACAACCAACCAAAGACAACATTAACACATCACCAACAATTGATGAAAAGAAAAAAAGAATTAAAAAATCTGCTTCCACTACTGATGCTTCGTCAAATGTTTTAACTACTGCCACTACAACATCAGGTGAGGATGATCATCGACCAATGGATATAGCTTCTACAAGTAAAAATTATACATTTGATAAAAATATTTTATCGGATGGTTATATACCAAAAATTGTAACCCACAAATCACTTGCATTACACGGTTTGATGAGTATTTTAATTACAATTTCAATTGCAAATGGACTTCAAAGGGCAATTTTAAATGAAATCGTTGACAGTCCAATTCATGAAACTCTTAAAAAGGTTTTGGAACATTCTGATGCATTTTCACCAGTTTTAATAGGAGATACTTTTGGTATTCCAACCGATCTTGTACAAAGCGAACCAACTTGTTTTTCAGCTATTAATAATACTGGTATTGTGGATTTGGTATTTGAATATATTTTAAACAAAGAATTAAATCCAGATTTGTTAATTCTATCATCTGAGGCCTTAAATGCATTTAGTTTAAATTCGGCATTCAAAACCAAGGTAGTCGAAAGCACAGCAATTAAAAAGCTTCTCAAGGTTATTGTAAATCCAAAAAATGTTAATTCTCTCAATATCTCCACTCTTAATACTATTTGTAATAGTATAGACGAACTCATTAGACACCATCCAGAGTTGAAAATCGTAACTATTAGAGAAATCGTTGGCTTATTAGATGATATTATAGCAATGGCACCAACTACAAATAATCCAAAGCAACCAGTAACAGAGAAGTCAATCCACTGCCAAATGTTCAATTTTATAAACAAGTTTATTACTCTTTTTATTTCAAATGGCGAGCATGACCGTATTTTCCTTCAAGAGGGAGGTTTAGATAAATTATTAGAGATCTATACAAATCCACAATTTATTTTCAAAGAGTTAATGATCTTCAAATCTCTTTCAGTTGAAAATACTCCAATCGTATTGAAATCAATTATCAATATATTAAATACTCATTTTATGAAATTGGACGCACTTTGTGGTTGGAGAAATTCAAGAATTATTAGAGAGTGGGTTCCAGAAGAAATGAATAATAGGGAACAAATTCAAACTAATATTGATGTAATTAAATCATTGGTTTTAATTTTAAATAGCTTAATTAAGGGTCATTCCCAAGAAATCCCAGTTGCTGTATTGGAGGAATGGTCCAAAGATTTAGGTCTTTCTGTTTTCACTTCTCTTTGCACTCTTCAAAAAGCTCTCTACTGGGAATTCTCCTTAGAAAAAGATTCAGTATTTTGTACAAGCAATCCTATCAACCAATCTAAATCTGATACCTCACCAAATACAAGTAGTAAATCTATGGTACGTTCAGCATCTGCACCATCTGTAGAGCAAAGAAGAGTAGATCTTAGCCCATCACAAAGGGTATCGGAATTTAGCCCATCACAAAGGGGAGCGGAGTTTAGCCCATTACAAAGAAGAGGTGTTATAGAGTTCACACAACATCGTTTTTTTGGTGAAAGAAATACTCTATTAGCACCATTACCATTACCAATCAGTAATGAGACACGATCATTTCCCTCATCTTCATTTACTTTTATTAATCAAAGTTTATTAAGCCATTTGGAGGATTTATCACGATTCTTTATTGAATCTTTAAACCCAAATACAAAGAGAGATCCAGCTTTATATGAAAACAAATCAGAGATATTAGTAAAAAATATTGCCTCAAATTTGGTTCAATGGATTCAATGGAAGCCCGAACAAAGAGACCTAGAAAAGAAAGAGCCATACTATAATTACTTTAGCAGAGTTACATTCGATACCTTCAATTTGTTATATCCACAATTGATCAATTCATTATTTAAGGCCGATTATTACAAGACTCTCTTCCAATGTATGGACGAACTTGTTGATCGTTATTTAGAATCAAATTCATCCACTTCAGCTACCTCTAAAACAGAAAATTTAGTACATGCCACTCCATTACTTCAATGCAGTTTAATTATTCGTTCAACTGTTCTCCAACTTACTACTAAAAGTCAAAAGGCTGTTACAGAGAAAATTCTTCCATCAATTCTCTCTCAATTAGTTAAATATTGGTCACATAAAGATTTAGCCGAATTACCATTCTCATTAGAAATCTTAGAGTCAATAAACGATGTTTTAGCTTATGATAAAGCAATTTCATTAATTCCTCAACATGACCATATATCATCTTCAAAGAAACCAATTAGTTTACAGTCACCAAGAGTACCATTTGTTGCAAGTGAAACCTCAATTGCCACACTTACCGATATGGGTTTCCTTAGGGAGCATATCGAAAAAGCTATGAATACTTTACTTTCAAATAATCCAGATAACCTCACTGATTGGATGTTAAGTCACCCATACGAACCAAAAGATGAAGAAAAAGAAAAGAAAGAAAAAGAAGAAAAAGAACGTTTGGAAAAGGAACGTTTGGAAAAAGAGCGTTTGGAAAAAGAAAAATTGAATTCATATGAAAATTTACTTGGCGAACTAAGACCAACATTATTTAATAATACTATTCAAATTCTTTTATGTAAAAAGAGTTTCACAAATGCCGAGTTGGAAAAGATTTCAAAGTTAATTCAATTCATTGTTAAGGATAACAAAACACAAGAATCAAAAGAGGACATTGTAAATAAATTAATTGATCAAGTTAAAGAAAGTATTCCAAAAGAAGATTTTAAATCTACTGGTATTCAAACAAAAAATCTTTTCTATATCCTTCAAAAATTGAACGATACCGCCGAAATCCATACATTGTTAGTCGAAAAAGATTTATTATCAACCGTTGTAGATACAATTTCAGAATTATTAAAGCAATACTTGGGTAAATCTGATGATTCAATTCAAATTATTTTACCAAATACAACAACCACTTCCACGACTACTACTAGCGAAGCTTCAAAAGATGATTCAGTTTTAACAAGTGCTACTGTGCAAAAAGATTCAATTCTATCCTTTATTTCAAGTTTATTGGTTATCTCTTTTGATCTTTATAAAAAGCCATCAACTAAACCAGCCAATTATGATTATGAAGTTGAAGAAAAGAAACAAAAAGAAATTGATGATAACATCAGAAACGAAGAGATTCCAAAGATTTCATATAAACTTTTAGATATTTGTATTGCATTATTGAAACCCGCTTCTTCAACTATTGATGGTCCACTTTTAAGACTTTTAACAGAATTAACAAAGAATTTCACTCTTGCCACCTACTTCTTGAAGAATCAAGGTTTACAATTACTTTTATCAAAGAACACTAATATAACATCAAGTAAAGAAATAGTTACAAATGTTTCATTAATCGTTAAGCATATGTTGGAGGATAGAAAGACATTCTTTAATACTGTTCAAATTGATATACAACATATTATTCAAAACAATAGAGTCCAAAAAGGTGCACCACCAAAGAATATTCTTGGGGGTCTTTCTAAATTCGTCTCAAAGAATCCAACACTCTTCTTAAAGGCCTGCACTGAAATTTGTCGTATTCATACCTCATCAAATCTAATTTATCTTACACCAACTGCAAGTGAAACAATAGAAAAGAATACTGGCGATATTAAAGATTTCCCACACTTTGAACAAATTTCCCTCATTTTAATCAAAGCTTTGTTTTCTAAAGACGAAGCAATTATTCAATCTTCAAAAGAGGAGAAGTCCAAAAAACCAAAAGGCTCACCACCAACAAATATCTCTAATGTTGATGAAAAACTCCTTCTTGCCCTTGGTAAACCAAATATCTTAAAGCTATTAGAGGAAATTTTACTTCAATACCCAATGTTCCAAAAAACAGTTTTAAGTTATCAAGGTGTTGACTTGATTCAATATGTTATTGAGCATTTCCTTCCATGTTCAACTGCATCACCAGAAGATAAATCAAGAGGTGATTACTTTGGCAGTTCACACCAATCCGCTTCAAGATTTTTATTAGCCCTTTGTGCCACTCAAGAAGGTCGTGAAAAAGTATTTGGTCAATTAAGTGAGCAAC
The DNA here is from genome assembly GCF_000190715.1 of Dictyostelium purpureum. Taxonomy (NCBI): domain Eukaryota; phylum Evosea; class Eumycetozoa; order Dictyosteliales; family Dictyosteliaceae; genus Dictyostelium; species Dictyostelium purpureum. The sequence continues at coordinate 26,362 of NW_003519650.1, read as the reverse complement.
TCAAAAGTTCAATTTCTGAATTTTCAGTATCACATTCAAATGTTCAAAATAAAAAGACTCAACAAAACAAAATGCTTTCAATTTCACATTTCATAAATTTGATTTTAAATTTTGCCCCACATTCACTTCAAACAGAATTTTATCAATTACTTTTAAATGGAGATATGGTTAATCTTTTATTGGAGGTTTTAAATCTTGTAGATATGAGCAATTCTCGTGCCTCAGAAACTGTCAACTCATTACTTCAAACCATTGGTCACCTAACCAAGTTTTCATCATTACCAAAACCAACACCAGAAGAAGATGCCGCCAAAATCAATATCTTCTCTCTTCCATATAACGTTTACGAGGGCTATCTAAAAAACAGCCGAGATTTACAATTCAATGTGAATTTCTCACACTTTACTGCCATTGATGAAATGGGTAACCCATTAACAATATCACAGGGAAACCTTATTGATTCTGATATCGAAATCGAAGAAGATAGCGATGACTCTGATCTTTCTGATTCCTCACTTTCCGACGATGAAGAACTAATCGAAATCGAACCGGGCGTTAATGTCATGATGAACGAAGGTGAAGAAATTGAAGATGGTGTTGAGGATGACTTTGAAGAAGAGGAAGAAGAAGAAGAGGATGACGATAGCCTCGAAATTGAGGAAGAGGAAGAAGAAGAAGAAGAAGAGGAGGAGGAAGAAGAGGAAGAAGAAGAGGAGGAAGAAGAAGAAGAAGAAGAAGATGGTGATGAACCAAGAGTTGGCAGAGTTGAGGACCTTCTTAGACCTAATAATCCATTCGGCGGTCGTCTCCGTGCGCCACAACGTTTCTATTTCTCAAACAATCCTCCATTATTAAATATAATTAATCACCAAGTAAATGATGACGGTCAAGAGGTCAGAGGGTTCCTTGGTGATACTCTCGAAAGAAATCTTTCAAACTTTTTAGCTTCCATCGGTCAAGCAGAGAATAATGCTGGTCGTATTGATGATTTAATCAGAATGAATACCAATCAGCTTAACAGAAATATTGAAAGATTCGAGCAAATGCTAATGAATTTCGATATTCAACAATTAAATAATCTTCGTACAAACAGAGTTAGACTTGGTAGAGATGGTACTTTATATTCAATTGAAGGACGTCAAGCTATTAAAAATGATATTGACGAATCTATTTCACTAGCTCAGTCTTACGAATCAGTTTTAATTAAACTATTATCTAAAATTACAAAGGAGGAAGAGGCAATCCAAAGAGCCAAAGAAAAGAAAGAAAAGGAAGAAAAAGAACGTTTAGAAAAGGAGGAAAAGGAGCGTTTGGACAAAGAAGAAAAAGAACGTTTGGACAAAGAAGAAAAGGAACGTTTGGAGAAAGAAGAAAAAGAACGTTTGGAGAAAGAAGAAAAAGAAAATTTGGAAAAAGAAAAAGAAGAAAGGGAAAGACAAAGTGAAACTCCAAACTCTACTGGTTCAAATTCAAATACAGCTCCAACTACCTCAACTGCTAGTCCACTCTTAACACCTACTGATAGAAGTCCATTAACTCAAAGCGGTGAGCAAAGACAGGATGTTGATCAACAGCCAATTGATGGTCCATTAGAAACAACAACAACCAGCACTACAACTAGCACATCATCTCCATCAACAACCACCACCACTACATCCACCACTACGACAACTACTTCAAATAATAATAATGCAAGTGGTAGCTCACCAAGCAACCCACCTGTTCCAAGAAGTGTTGATTTAGGTATTGATCCAACATTTTTATCAGCCCTTCCACCAGAGTTAAGAGCTGAGGTTTTATCAACACAACTCACAACCATTCATCAAAACGAAGCAGGTAATGGCCCAATTACAATTAGTCAAGATTTCCTATCAGCTCTCCCAGTTGAGATTCAAAATGAAGTTTTGGAACAAGAAAGAATTATTTCTGAACGTAGAGCTGCACAAATTAGACAAGCTGCCCCAGTTGATCCTAATTTAGTTCAAGATATGGACAATGCTTCATTTTTGGCTACACTTCCACCAGATCTCAGAGAAGAAGTTCTATTAACTCAACCAGAAGCATTCCTTCAAACTCTTCCACCAGAGCTCCACGCCGAAGCCATTAGACTTCGTGAAACCAATCCAGTTAGAATTGATCACAGAGCCATCCCAGAAAGAATTCCATCTCCACGTACAATACATAGAATCATCAAAGAGGCACCAAAACCAAAGAAAATTAATCAATCTGGTTGTGTTGTTAAAAAAGAAAATTTACTCCCATTAATTAAAACTTTGTATTTAGATCAACAAATCAGCAAACAGCAGCTTAGTAATATTTTTGCTCAAATCAGCACTTTCTCCGAGAATAGAGAGCAATTATTAACCTATCTTTTACAAATTTTAACCTGCTATGATATACTTCGTCAAAACCATCCCCAAGACTCCAAAGTTACAGACTCTGATAGATTTTCACCAATTGAAGACCCATGCCATCAACTATTGAAATATAAATCATTTAGATTCTTTGAAGTATCCACCCACCCTCCATTACAAGTTATTAAAAAGATTTTAGATATTCTCTTTTTATTAACATTTGGTAATCAATTTACTATTCAATGGATACTTCAACCACAATTCTTGATACCAAGAGTAGAATCACCACACGGTAAAGAATCAATGGATAGTCCTTCCGAATCTGATAAGGTTATTCCATTATGGAAACTTTGCAGCTCTTTAAATAACAATGAAGTTTTTTCAAAGCCATCCCATATTGATCGTCTTGTTTCTATTCTTTTGGCTGTTGTCGATAGCAATACAGTTATTAGTAATGGTGCCCTAAATAGCTCAAATAGCTCAGTATTTAGCGCCATTACAGAAAAACCAAAGATTCCAGTTTTCCCATCCCAATATGTCGAGGCACTTGTCCAAGCCTTAATGAATATTTACAATCCAAAGATTAGTCAACTCTTGGTTACACTAGCTTTTAGCTCTGAAGATAATAAAAAAATTGTTCTTGATCAACTAAACCAAAATTTAAAGAGATTAACAAAAGATGTTATTTCAAATTTGGAAAATATGAAAAAGATTTTCAAAGACTCACAAATATCTCCTCTTCTTTATATCCCAAATTCGACAAAAGAAACAAATTTCCTTCATATTTTACAAACTATTAATTCGATTTTAAATCCAAAACCAACAACAACAACCAATAATACTAATCAAATATCTTCACCAGCTGTTAATCAACCAAACTCTGCTCAATCTCCACAAGTTAATTCTTCTTTAACATCATCATCATCTAACGTTGCTTTAGATTCATCTTCATCCTCAACAACTACAACAACATCAAATAACAATAATACTACCTCAACCACAACAACAACTACCACAACCTCATCAAGCCCAACCACAAACCCAACAACAAACTCTTCAACAGACTCAAACTCATCACCTTCAACCACCTCAACCACAACAACTACAACAACAACCACCACCAATAATCTTGGTTCATCTACAAACAGTGAAGATGGTTCAAATAAAAAAATCACTTCTAAAAAAGAAACTCAAGTATCATTAAATGACTACTTTAGCAATCACCACGAATTGGATCAGCTTTGGAGCTCAATCAAGTCATTCCTTACATTCTTTAGCACAGATAAACAACAACAAGAGCAACAACAAAAACAACAAGAACCAGTTACAAAAGAAAAACTTACAAGTAAAAAGAAAAGTGGTCCATTACCAATGACATCCTTACTTTTACCTTTAGTTGAAATGTATTTCCTCGTAAACTCACCAACATCAGATCAACTCCAAAACAATACTGTTCCATCATCACCTTCTCTTGCAAGTCTTAAACTTTCATCATCACATGGTGGTAGTCTTCCAGCAAGTCTTAGCAATGGTAATTTAGCCGGAACCCCACCAACAATTGACTATAATACCTCGAGATTCTTTGAATTTGTTGAACAAAACAAGAGTTTAATCAACGATCTCATAAGACAAGACAGTAATTTATTAACAGGTTCACTTTCTGTTTTAGCCAAAGTTCCAAAATTCTTAGATTTCGATAACAAGAGAACCTATTTTAGAGCATACTTTAATAGTAAAAAAGAAAGAGTTGGCACTATTCGTCTTAAAGTACGTAGAAATCACATCTTTGAAGATTCATACAATCAACTTAGAATGCGTTCTCCAGAAGAACTCAAGGGTAAATTAAATATTCAATTCTCTGGAGAAGAAGGTCTTGATGCTGGTGGTTTACTTCGTGAATGGTATTTAGTATTATCGAGAGAGATGTTCAATCCAAACTATGCTCTCTTCAAAACATCTGCCTCCGATAATGTAACTTTCCAACCAAATCCAGAATCATATATTAATCCAGATCATTTATCATATTTCAAATTTATTGGTAGAATTATTGGTAAAGCTTTGTACGATGGAATGATGTTAGATGCTTTCTTCACAAGAAGTTTCTATAAGCACATGCTTGGTCTCACAATTAATGTTAATGATATGGAAGCCATCGATCCAACCTATCACAAAAATCTTTTATGGATTCTCGATAACGATATTACCAATGTATTAGATCTTACATTCTCCACAGAGATTGATATCTTTGACTCTACCAAAGTTATAGAATTAAAACCTGGTGGTGCTAATATTCCAGTAACTGAAGATAACAAGTTAGAATATGTTCGTTTAGTTGCTTCTGTTAGAATGACAAACTCTATCAAAGATCAAATCAATAGTTTCCTTGAAGGTTTCCACGAACTAATTCCAAAATCACTTATTGGTATTTTCACTGAAATGGAATTAGAATTATTAATTAGTGGTCTCCCAGAAATCGATATCGATGATCTTAGAGCAAACACCGAATACAATGGTTATACTGCCGATAGTCCACAAATTATTTGGTTCTGGAACACAGTCTCCAATTTTTCAAACGAAGAAAAAGCTTCACTTTTACAATTTGTCACTGGTACTAGTAAAGTTCCTTTGGACGGTTTTAAATCTCTTGGTGGTATGGGAGGTTTACAAAAATTCCAAATTCATAGACTTCGTGGTAGTCCAACCAGACTCCCAACTGCTCATACATGTTTCAATCAAATAGATATTCCAGAATATGAATCTCAAGACCAATTAAAAAAATTCTTAAAGTTAGCTATTACCGAAAGTAATGAAGGTTTTGGTTTCATATAAGATCAAAATTACACAAAATAAATAAAAATTGTATATTAAATTTTAATAACTTTTAAAACTATAGTTTTTTTAATAATTATTAATATATATTTTAATTGTTTATTTTTTATTTTTTTTTTAAAAGGATTTTATTTTATATATTTTTTTTTATTTTTAAAAGTGTCGTTGTTTCTTTGATTTATTTATTTAAACATAATTGATATTTTATAATTTAATTGAACCATCTTTTTCTAAGGTAGCTTTAATTTTAGTATCTAACCATTCACCATTAGAAACGTGATAGCCTTTGGTTTTTAAAACACCACCAACAACTTTGGCTTCAACATTTGGTAAAAGTTTAACATTTGATGATGAAACAGCAAAACCTAAAATTTGATTTGAATTTACTGGAATATTAAAAGTTTGAGTTTTACATTTTGATTCGAATTGTTTAAGTAATGATGCATCATATTCGCCAACTAAATAAAAAAAAAAGAACCATATTAGTATTCAATATCTTTGACTTTAAATTTTACATATGTTTACATACCAATGACTAATTTATTTAATTTTAATGATTCAACTTTTGAAAACTCTGTGCTGTTAACTAAAGTGTTAAAGTTTGAACCAGAAATTAAGAGAACTTCACATTTATCTTGAGTGATTGTGTTAATAATAGTAGTTGGATTAATATTTGAAATTTGGGCAACGAATGCACCTCTGAGTAAACATGCTAAATCTGTTAAAATAAAAATTATTAGTTTGTGTCAATGAGAAAAAAGAAAATTCTTTTTGGTGATTCAACTTACTGAAAATTGTTGAAAGACTTTCAGTTGATGGGATTGCTAATGAAAATCTTTGTCTTGGTTTAATATCAAAGAATTCACCTAAGGCATCAGCAGTATTTAAAACTGATTTTTGGGTGAATGAAACATATTGATCATTAATTGGGTATGAAACTGAAACTTGGTTATTTGAAAGATCACCATATGGGAAATCTTTGCTGTCTAAGATAATATCTTTTAATAAACTAATACCTGGTTCGTCCTTATTGGCCATAGAGAAAATATGTTTTAATTGTGGGTATCTTTCATCTCTAAAATATTCACCTGTATGAACTATAATTTTGGTTGTTAAATAAAAAAATATTAATAATTATCTAAAACAATAGTTTTATAACTAAATTATTATTTACTTCTATTTAAATTTGGGAAAAATTCAAGGGCACCTTCGACCATGTTATTTTCCATATCACCCATAATGAGTGAATTTGCTTTTTTCTTTTGTAAATGAGCTCCAATTTCTGAAAAAGTTGATGATGCTGGGAGTGTTACATAAGTTAAACCAGCAGTGGTTGCACCTAAATAAGTTAAAGTCTATAAATGTATGTAAATTAAATTATTAGAAATTTTATGTTGGTATTGGTTATTACTATAACTGAATATAGAGATATCACTGTAGTTGAAATCTGAAAATATATATATAGTTTGATATTACATTATTGATACCTTCTGAATTTGAAACAACAACTTGATCTTTTTTAATATTATGTTCAGCAAAACCATTGGCTAAACCTTTAACATTGTGCTATATGATATTTTTAATTAAAAATGATTAGTTTTTAAATTCTATTTTACTATGACTACTATTATTAAAACTTACAAGCATTTCATCATAAGTTAAAGTGTAATTTTCGTGATCTGGAATTGATAAAGCATCATAATATCCAAAAGTATTACAGGCATTCTTTAATCTGTTTGCAATAGTTTCATTATGTTCAACATTGAATTTACCTGGTTGAACAAATGAGGAATAACTTCTAACTAAAACACTATTTATTTTAATGAAGAAGATCAATTAGATTTCGTATTCGTATTAACATTGTTTATGTGTGTTTTATTCTTTTTACTAAAATTATTGATATTGTTATTTTTTAAAATTTTGATTGCTATGATATATGATCCAATCACCTACCTTTTAATGTTATTTGATCTATTTAACATTTTATTTATGATTTTAAATCAACTGTTTTATGCACACAGTTTCTATGAGTGATGAAAAATTAATAAAAAATAAAAAAAATTTAAAAAAAAAAAAAAAAAATTTTTATTATTTTTTTTTTATTTTTTTTTATTTTTTTTTTTTTATTTTTTAAAATTATTTTTTTTCATTCAAAAAATTTGATTTTTTTACCTCTCAAAGAACTTCAATTTTATAAATAATTATTTGTTTAGATATTAAACATATACTTTATAGATTATTAAAAATAAATTAAATTTAGAATATAAAAAATACATTGTTTTCTATATTTTAAAAATATTAATATAATTATACACCAGGCAAAATAAAAATAAAATTTAAAAAAAAAATAAAAATAAAAAATAAATGTCAGATAGTGCAACAATAAATACAGAGGTAATAATCGACTCCAATACATCCAATATAACACCACAATTTACAAAAAGAAAAAGTCAACTTTCAAAAAGGTTTAGAGTGGATAACGAGGAAGATAGAAGGCTTTTAAAAGAAAAAGTTGTAAATTCAAGATTAGAGCAATTAGAAAATGATAATGAACAATCAATAAACATAAATGAAGACAATGACGACGACTATCAAGAAGAGGAAGAGGATTTAGTATATACAACACCTGTAAATAAAAGAAGACAAAGTATAGCAAGAGAAAAGAAAAAAAATGAAAAAAAATCAATGAATTTAAATTTTAATGAAGTTTTAGAAAAATCTGTAGGTTAACATTAGTAATTTATTCCCAACTATTATTAACTCTTACTAACAACTCATTTAGTATTTGGAGACCTATCCAGATCATGTACCCACATATATAAGTGTTCAATCAAAACCCTCGTCATTTCCACAAAGACACTTTTGTTCGATATGCGGTTATATTGGATCGTATACCTGTAAACAATGTTCGAGTAGATATTGCTGCGAAAAATGTTATGGTGTACATAGTGAAACAAGATGCAAGAGTTCAGTTTATTATTAAAATCAATATATGTATATCTTTCTGTAAATATAAAAACAAATAAATTTAAAAAAGGACAAATCCTTTTTCTTTTTTTTTTTTTCTTTTTTTTTTTCTTTTTTTTTGATTTAAAAAAAATGTAAAAATATAATAAATTAACTATAATAATAATATAAATGAATTATTATTATTATAATATCTTTATCTTTATATTTATTCGATTTTATGTATTTTTTTATTTTTCTTTTTTTTTTAATTTTACACAACCTCTTTACCTTTGGTGACACCGCCTGATAATGAAGAGTATTGACTTGTGTTATCTTCTTTAATTTTTTTATTTTTTATACTTTGAAGATATTCGCTTAATTCTTTTGATGGTTGGTCAGAAGAGAGTGCATTGGAGGAGGTTTGTTGTGGTAATGATGGATCGTTTATATATATATTTAAATTTGGGTTTGAGGATTGAAGTATTTCAATACAATGTGTAAGTTTTTCTATAGTATCGTTTTGTGACTCTATTTTTTCTTCTAAACTTTTAAAACCATTTTGTATTTTCTCTTCTTTTTTCTTATCTTTTTCTGCAGATCTTGAATTTTCATATACCAAAAGACCCATTGCAACTGATAATAAAAATGCTTCGCTAACCATCTCTGTACCTAAATCAATAGCTGCATTAACATTTAATTCTGTTACTCTTCTAGAGTTATCACCTGTAAATCTTGATAATCTAATTTCTAAAATTATAATAACAATAATCATAATTATTTATTAGAATTACCAATATGTTTTTTTTTTTGATATTAATAAACCACCTACCTAGTTTATGCCAAACTCTTGCCATTCTAACAACTCTGTCATGAAAAGCAGGTGATTTGGATGCTGCTGCTTTAATTTGCTTTGAAAAAGGTTTTGCTAAACTTTTAATAAATAATGAACCAAGTTTTAACATAGGCAATACCATTTTTAGTTATTTTATTTTACCCCCAAAAGTATAAGATATTTTACACTAATGCTATAAATATTATTATTAATTTATTTTTAAAAAGTCCTAAATTTAATTAAAATAAAAAAAAAAATCGATTAATTTAATTAAAAGTTTAAATCACACCCTTTAAATGTTTTTTATGATAAAAAAAAAATGAAAAAAAAATTTTAAATTTAAAAAAAAAAAAAAAAATTTTTTAAAATTAAAAAAAAAATTAGCTAATGATTATTTTTTAGTTTTAAACTATGAATAATAATAATAACAATAATATTAATAGTAACATTAATAGCAATGTAAATAGATATATACCAATTTTAAATTTAGATCAAATAGAAAAAGAAATAAAAAATAATTTTAAAATAAATTTTAATAATAATACCGACATAAATAAAGAGGAATGGGATGACTTTAATTTAAAGTTTAAAAGGGTGGTTTTTTTTGTAAAAAGAGTATGTGAACTATTATCATTGTCATCTTTAGCCTATTTTCACACAATAATTCTTTTTAGAAGATTCATATCAAAAGTACCTTTAAAAGATTATAATTTTTATGTATGTATAAAGTAATCAATTTCAGTCCTATTTAATCTATTAATTTTTTTTTTTTTTCAGTTAGTAGCAATGTCATGTATTTTAATTTGTGTAAAAGTAAATCCATCATCAATAATAGCAATGAAAGTTCGGGATATTTTAAATATTTCATATTATATACTAACAAATGAAAAATTACTAATTAATGATGTATGCATAGGATTGATATTATATTAATTTTATATATTGATAACTATTAACGCCCATTAAAACTATTTTAGGATTACTACAATTTTAAGGATAATGTAATAGATATGGAAAAAAAGGTTTTAATTACATTAGAATTTAATATTTCAATATCGGTAGATAACAGCATTGGTGTCAAACTTCCCCATTCATATTTATTTCACTTTTTATTATTTTTAGATTTCGAAAAAGACCATTTAGTATCTCAAATATCATTAAATTTTTTAAATGATAGTTTATTAATTTTGTTTATTCAATCACCCTATTTCCAACCAGAAGAAATTGCATTATATTCAATTTTCCTATCATTAGAGTTTACAAAAAATGAAGGTTTAAAAATAGACAGAGCCCAACTATATAGTTTACTTGGGTTAACCAATTCCAATAATAATAACAATGGATACAATAATAACGATATTGATAATAAATATAACAGTAAGATATTTAAAATTAAAAATTATTAAACAAAAAAATAGATATTAATAAATATTTTTTTTTTCGATCATTTTTTTATTTGCAGTTTTCAAAAACTATTTAAATAATTTATATTTAGAAATTAAATTTAGCCCACCCACGATTACAACAAATAACGAAAACAATAATTTAACAAATGATATAAATAATAGTTTAAATATAATACACAACACAGGGTCAGAATTGATCCAAAATTTCTTTAAAAAATAAACGTAATATATAGATACTATCTACTTTAAGAGCGGTTGGGATCGAAAAAAATTAGATTAAAAAAACTTTTTTTATTTTTTTTTTTATTTTTTATAATTTTTTTTTTATTTTTTGTTTAAAATTTTTTTATGTTAATTATTTTATTAGTTTCAATTGTTTATAATAATTTATAATATAATAAAAATTATATAACATTATAATAGTTCTATTTTTCAACATTGTAATTTTATTTTAATTTTTATTTTTTTTTTATTATATATTTTTATTTTGTGTGTTTTGTGGTGCAGTATTTTTAATTTATTTTAAATTTAATAATTATTTATTTTTATTTTTTCATTAAAATAAATACATTAATAATATAACTATATATAAATATAACATAATATAATATAATAATAATATATAATATAAATAATAATATAAAATGGGTTGTTGTTGTTCAAAAAATAAAAAATATCATGGAGATGATGGATTAGAAAATAGACCACCACCAAAAAATAACAATAATGATAAAAGAAAAAACAATACAATAAGAAGGGGTAAAGATTCACTAGCTTTACAACAAAATAATCCAACATCATTATTTGAAATAACAGATTTATCATTAAAGGGTGATATTATGTCAGCACTTGAAGAACAATCAAATGATTCAGATCTTTTAGCTCAATATGGTGTCATTTTAGCACTTGAAAATAAGAATAAAGAAGCAGAAATAGCATTTAGAAAAGCAGTCGATGCTGATAGTTTAAATTCAAGAGCATGGCAAGCATATGCAGAATTTTTAGAAAAAAGTAAGAACCCTAAAAAAGCAAAAGAAGTTTATGGTGAAGCCTACAAGCATGCTGCACCAAAGATTGCTTTGGATGAAGATGACTCAAGTCTACTTTTAAGCTATGCCATGTATATCCAAAAATCTGGCGATCTTGATAAAGCTGAGAAATTATATAAGCGTATTGTAACATCTGGTCCACAAATCCCAGAGGCTTTTGGTCGTTATGGTGTATTTTTATTAGAGGTTAGAAAAGATGTCGAAAAAGCAAATACCTATCTCAAACAAGCCGCTGATATTAACCCACCCTCCGAACTTTGGTGCACAAAATATGCTGCCTTCTTAAGAGAACATAAAAAAAATGATCAACAAGCTTCAGAATACCAAAAAAGAACTTCATTATATGTAAAATAAAATAATATAATAAAAAATAATGTATATAGAGCCAATAAAAGATAAAAGTTATTTATTCTTTTAAGATTTAAATTAAATCTAAATTTAATATTAAATATCCATTTTTTTCTTTTTTTTCTTTTTTTTTCTTTTTTTTTTATTTTTTTTTTTTTTTTTGATCAAAATGTGTTTTTGAAATTTTTTTTTTTTTTATAATTTTAATTAAAATAAGGTAATGAAAAATATCATTTTTTTTAAATCACCCAAATTAAATCAAGAAAATGAAATAGATGATAAATATAACGATGTAATATCCTTATTCTAGCAACTACTTTCTTATATTTAAAGATTTATTAATAGATTTTATTTTAGTTATTTAAAAATGATGGATTTAATACAGAGTTTATTAAAGTTTTAAAAATAACAAATAGTCATGATGGTTTAAACTCATTTGTAAATCATTGTAGTGTCAATAATAATAATTGTAGAAATAGTTTTTTTGGTTTGATATTTACAAGCAGCAATTCAATTAAATCTTTAGAAAGCTATATATTAGAATCATATAATAACAATAATGATAGTGAAAATGATAAAAATGAAAAAATACTTGATTTTTTTAATAAATATTTAAATAATAAATATATTTATATTGTTGGGGAAACTAGTTCTCAACTATTTAAATCATGTTTTTCAATAGTGGCAAACGATAATAGAATAAAATCAGAATCAAATGCAATTAATCTATCCCAACGTATTAAAGAAGACTATGACACCAATAAAGACAAATCTCTACAATTTTTATATTTTTGTGGAAATAATAGAAGAGACGAATTACCAAATTATTTAAAGGAAAACTCAATTCAATGTAACGAAATAATAGTTTATAACTCTGAAACATTCGATGATAGTTTAAATAGTATTAAAGAGTTGTATCGTAGAATTAAAATAAATAAAGAACAGAATTGTTGGTGTGTATTTTTTAGCCCATCAGGTGTGGAATATATATTGGATATAATTGGTCAACTATCAAATAATATAGAAAATAAAAAATTAGATTATAACAAAGAAACTGCATCGTTTTGGGATAATATTAAAATTGTGGCCATTGGTAAAACAACTGAAACCTCTTTAAAGAAAAATAATATAAGGGTGGATATTGTTTCACCGTTACCAAATGCCCAGAGTCTTTTTAATTCGATTAAAGACTTTATAGATAAATAAAACAAATAAATAAAATATTTAATTTGGTTATGTATATTTTTTTATATTATTTTTAATTTTTTATTTTTTTTAAATATTTTTTTTTTTTAGTTTTTTGATTACTTTCTTTTTGGAAAAAAGATTATTTATATACCATTACTATGATTATTATTATTACCATAAAATTTCTTATTATTTATATTATTATTATTTATCTAATTTTAAAATTTATTGAACATATGAATCAACTTCAGAATTATAAAAGAAACCTTTTTCAACTAATTCTGGAATTGATGATTCGAGGGCAAGTACATTTTTGAAACCTTTTTTTTGAAGAATAAGAGCACCAGCACAAGCTTGTGGCCAACCTCTTTCTTTTTCACCATAAACAACAACTAAAGTATTTTTATCTAAATCTTTGCATGATTCTTCGAGTTTTTCAACTGGATGATTGACAGCACCAACAATTGATTCTTTTTGGAAGTTTTCTACTGATCTAACATCTAAAAAGTAATAGTCGAAACCTCTTGATGTAATTCTGAAAAAACCTTTTGCTGCAACTCTTGGGATACCTTCATATTCTGGATAATAAACTGATCTAATTTTATCTGGACGTCTCTTTGGTACTTTTGGTGGAGTTGCTCTTTTATTTGGAGCAGCAACACCAACTACTCTTTCAACAATGTGTGGTTCAGCAACAGTGGTGTTGTTTGATCCGCTAGTTGAATAGTTGTTACATAAAACTAATGTACCTTTTATGTTGTTTAATTTATTACTATTATTTAAAATTGTTGGTAAATTTTTGCTCTAAATAAAAAAAATAAAAGTTAAAATTAATTCTTACTGATGTGATTGACCATAGCTTTTAATTATTATTGAGGTAGTTAATTTTTTTATTATAATAGGTGATTTTGATGATTATAAAAAAAAAGGTTTCCAATTGTCAAACTTTAATAAAAACCCTAATCTGTAATATGTAGTGTGGTATTTCTATGCTAGATTATTTCCAATTGAAACTTACTAAAACTCTAAACATTTTTTAATTTGATGTTTCCCAAAGAAAAAAACTTTGTATTAAATAAAATCAATGAAAAAAGAAAAAAAAAAAAAAAAAATTTTAAAAAATTAAAAAAAATAAAAAAAATTTTTAAAAAAAATAAAAAAAATTTTTAAAAAAAATAAAAAAAAAATAAACAAATTTTTTAAAAAAAAAAAAAAAAAAAAAAAGAAATAATGATAAAAGGAAATAATAGAAAATGATTGTTTTTTTTGTTTGGTTTTATACTAAAATTTTTTGCGTTTTAATTTTATTATAACTTGAATTTATATTTTAAGCCAATTAAGAACGTCATTCTTTAGTTTCAGCAATTGAGGTTTTTAAAGAAGTTTTGACATCATAGTCATCAGTTCTTCTTTCATCAGATGATGACCACTGAATACTTGTGTGATCCCCAGAATCATTTGGCTCCACTTTTAGTCTTTTATCGCTATTTTGATCTTCATTTTCTCTTTCTTTTCTCTTTTCGCCTGGAACTGTATTACTATTATTATTGTTGTTACTATTATTACCATTAGTTGTTTGTTGTGGTGGTGGTTGTTGTGGAGGTTGTGGTGGCTGTTCACTATGAGGATAACCACCTGATGGAGGAGCGGATATTGGATGGGGATATAGGTCATTACCGTTGGTAGTATTAATGTTTGTTGGTGGTTGAGTTGGTGGATTTGGTGATGTTAAAATTGGTTGTTGGTGTTGTGGTGGTAATGGACTCATTCCACTTGAAATTGGTTGTTGTTGTGTTGGTAATGGACTCATTCCACTAGAAATTGGAGGTGGGTAATAGTCAATTGGATGTGGTGGTTGACCATTTTCTGGAGGTGGTGGATAATGAGATCTATTAAAATCACCATTACGATCTGGGGGTGCTCTTGAATAATCTGGTGATTTAGAATGTCTGCCTCCATAATCTCTATCTCTGTCGTTGTATCTACGATCACGGTCATAAGAATCACGTCTGCCGCCATAGCCTCTATCTCTGTCGTATCTATCATTGTATCTGTCATAACCTCTATCTCTGTCGTTGTATCTGTCGTAGCCTCTGCCTCTTCCATAATCTCTGTCTCTATCATTATATCTTTCTTGATCTCTTCCACCTCCACCTCTTTCATATCTTCCTCTTGGGCTTGGACTTCTGCTTCTTCTATCACCAAATAGTTTAATCTGTAGCGATTTAGATGGTGTATGAAGATGCATAAAATTACAATATCCACCACGATTACATGCTCCAATATCATATTGCCTGCATCTTGCTTCTGTAAAATCAGTCACTGGTGAAAACTCTGCAATAATTGGTCTACCTATAAGTTTTTTAAAAAAAAAAAATAATTAATAACACTAATTTAATTTAAGAATTTAAAGGATTTGAATTTTTATATTTACCATCATAAAATCTTCCTTTTAAACCTTTAATTGATTCATTGGCTTCGTCTTCTCTGGCATATTTTACATAGACATTACCAACCAAATGATCACCTAGATTTGCACAAACATTTAATAAATCAACTTGACCATACTTTGTTAAACCTTCAAAAATATCTTCATAAAACTCATCAAAATGTTGCTGAAGTTCTACCTCTGTAAGATTTGGTGCTACACCTCCATTTTGTTCTATTGCCTTCTTTGAAATTGGGCTTTGATATAAATTTGGTAATAATATCGTTTGACTTATAACTGGCTTATTGTGTAATCTTGAGCATCTATCACCGTGTCTACAGGCTCCAATTTTTAAATAAAATGGACAATTTTGTCTTTTTTTTAAAAAAATAGTTATTAATAATTTTATAAAAAGAAAAAATTAAATTAAAAAAAAAAGGATTGTGAATAATTTTTAGAGAAAGAGGGAAAGAAAGGGGTAAAGAAAATTAAAAAAAAAAAAAAAAATAAATATACATTAGTCTTTTATATTTTTTACCTTATAATTATATATATTATTTATTATGCTAAAAAAAAAAAGCTAAAATATTTTTCTATATAAGGTGCTAAATGCTATATTTTAAATATTATTATTACTATTGTTATTATTGTTTTATTGGTTTTTTTTTGTTTTATCGTTAAAGGTCTAAAATTTTTTTTCTTTTAATTTAATACTAAAAAAACTAAAAACTAAAATAAACTAAAAACTAAAAAACTAAAATATTTGCTAAAGACCTTTCTTTTTAAAAAAATATTAACAATTATCGTTTAAAATTTTCTTTAGATATTATGATTAAAAACAATAAAATAAAATAAAAAAGATTATAGATTATATATAAATAAAAATAAAAAAGATATGAATATATATAATAAAAAAAAAAAAAAATGAACATTTACTAATAAAATGAAAAAAGTAACTATAATGAATAAATTAAACGAATAAAAATTATAAAAAAAAACCTGGAACTATCTATATCTATTTATATAAAGATGTATATTATTTAACTATTTAATAATATATACTTACTGATCTTTTTCAGTACCAAAAATAGCGGCTCTTCTTTCTGCCATTAGTAATTACAATATAATTTATTTTTAAAAAATAAATTATATGATATGTTTTGATATTTAATAAAAAAAAATAATAATTAAAAAAAAAAAATTTTAAAATAAAATTAAAAAATTTAAAAAAAAAAAAAAATTAAAAAAAAAATTAAAAAAATAAAAAAAATTAAAAAAATAAAAAAAAAATAAAATTTAAAAAAATAAATAAATAATTTACTTATTACATACTATATAGCTTATTTAAAGAAGCTTATTTTATTATTTTTTTTATTTTTTTTTTCTAATAATTTTTTTAAATTTGTTTATAAGATGATCACAATCGTCCTCTTTTTTTAAAATAATTAATATTATTAGGACGATTAAAGTGTGGTTATTTTTGTGGGTTAAATATTATTATATAAAAAAATAGGTTTCTTTTTTTGTCTATTTGAATATGACAATAAGAGTTATAAATAAAACGATTGTATAATTTGTTCATAGTTGCGTGTATGGAAATATTTCAAATTAAATTTATCGAGGAATCACAAAAAAATAAAATTTACTGTTTGATCTTCATTGCAAGAAATCTATAAAAGGAAATTTTCTAAAAAAAATAAAAAAATATATTTGTTGACTAAAATAACACTGTTTTATTTTTTTAAAATATATATTTTTTTTTTGTTAAAGTGTATCATCACTATTATTTTTAAAATTATAATTATTATTATTTAAAAAATTATTATCTTCATCATCATCATCATCAATATCATAATTTTCGCCACTACTTTTAATTGAAAATATATCTTCTTTTCTGGCTGATGGCTTTGAAAGGTCTTCGATTTGACTATATTTGAATTTTGGTGAGAGTGAAGAAAAAACTTTGAAAACTGGTGGCTTCTTTCCAAGCTTTTCATAGTATTTAAAGTAATTGTAGATTAAGAAACCAATAATCGTTATTACCATACCTATTATATTTACAGTTGTGAATTCGGTATTGGTTTTAAAAACGAAAAAGGAAACTATAATGAGCAATATTACTTTGATATTACCTATAATGACATAATAAAGTGCCGATGTATATTCCACAATATAAAAATGACTAAGATTATAAAAACATGCGGCTATCGCTAATAGTATTACTATTATGGTTGGTTCTGTTGCGCTACCTGTATATGAATGTACTGTATAATAAAATAATGATTAGAATAATATGCTAAATAATAATAATATTAATAAACAATTATACGTACATTCTTTATATTCACCAGTAATAAAGAATAAAATTAAACAGGTTATTGCTGAAGGAAAAGATGTAGTAACAACAATTGACAATGTATTTAATTTCGGATCTTTTAATAGTTTGGCAATCAATAAAGTTTGAACCGCAGCAAAAATGATGGACCCTAAAGCATATAGGGATGGTGTAATTTTAAAGTCTGGGTTATGATATACTGATAAAGAGACGCCTAAAATGAGAATTAAAGTTGATAATATAATTTGAATGGAATAGGTTTCCCTGTAAAGGATATAACCTATGAGGATAATAAAAACTGGACCTGTAGATTTGATAATTTGATTTAAAGAGATTGATAAACCAGCAATACTATAATTCTCAAGAACATAGGTAAATGCTTGAAATACGGATACTAAAAACAATAGTAATTTATGTTGTTTTAATGCTTCGACAGGGAACTCTGATATCTTAAATATGAAAACCGCTGTAAAACTACCCAGAAATGTAGCAAAGGTACCAGTTAAAATAATTAATACTGGATACTGAAAATTCGGTTGTAAATAATTATCTAAATATTTGTTTCCAAAGAACAAACCCATATTAAGTGTTATCCATACTATAACCCATATTGTCGATATTATTAAATGCGATTTTTTTTTCTCTATTATATTATTACTATTATTTTGATTATTCGTTTCATTTATATTTAACTTTACTTTCTTTTCACCCATACTACTATTGCTGCCATTATTGTTATTGCTATTATTAATACTACTATTACTAATATTTTCTATTAATGGTGATACTGGATCATCATTCGTATTATTATTATTATTATTATTACTATTACTATTACTATTAATATTATTATTACCACTACCTCCACCTACTTCTTCGTCTACTACACTATAGTCATGGTTAATTCTATGCATAGGATCTTTATTCTTTTTTATTAGCTTTGGAATTTTATTTCTTAAGAATACAATATATATTGTTTCCTTTTCAGTTATTTTAAATAAAAAATTTTAAAAAATTTTAAAATAATTTAAAAAAATAAAAATTAAAAAAATAAATTTAAAAAAATAAAAAAAATAAAATTTATAAAATAAATAAATTAATAAAATTATTAGATATTGTTTTAATTAAAAAAATATAAAAATTTTAGTTTATTTTTATATTTTTATTGTGTTTATTTCTGTATTATATGTATATGTTTTTAGTATTAAAAAAAAAAAAAATTGTTTAATTTTTTAATTTTTAAAAAAACCAGGGAAAATAGGGTTAATAATATCACCTTTTTGCCAAAAAAAAAAAAAAAAAGGGTTATTTTCGTCAAAATTATATTAATAAAAAATAAATGTTTTTATTACTATTATTTATTATTTTGTATATTATTATTATTGGTATTTGGATTTTTCTTATCATGAGAATTAAAATCAAGAGAAAATACTATTTGAAGAGAGAAATTGACTAAAGATTAAAACTTGTTTAAAGATGACATAGAACCCTGCAATCTAATCATACAAATTTTGAAATGTGGTTTCTGTGAAATTTGAAGAAATTCATATATATTTAATTTATATTAAATAATTATATTGTATTTTTATGATCAAATAAAAGTTGCGAAATTAAACAAGAAAAATACGAATTTAGACATAGTAAATTGAAAAATAAAAAATTGTTTATTTACCAATAAAAAACACCCATAAAATAATTATTTTGTGGACCAAACTATTTTTATTGGTTTTTTTTCTTTGAATTGAATAAATTTTTAAAACTTAATACAAATATTTAATATAATAAAAAAAAAAGATTTTTTTTTAATTTATTTTTTTAATTTTTTTTCTTTTTTTTAAAAAATAATTTTTTTTCTATTATGATAAAATTTTTTTTAAAAATTTTTTTTAAAATTTTTTTTCAATATAATAACTAAATATCATTTTTTGTATTTATTAATCAAATAAATAGCATAAATAACAATGTCAAGTACCAACAGTAATATTAAACTCCAACCATGGGGAGAATTTGCAGATTTTAACAGATTTGGTGTTCCAGGAAATCAAATCAAAGAAAGAATTGAAGACAATTTAAACTTTTATTCTGGTAATTACTTATTCATTGTTGGTGCAGTTATTTTATTAAATTTGTAAATATAAAGAAAAAAACAAAACAAAAAACAGGCAAATCACACATAATATTAAACAACCATTCTTTATTTTTTATTTCTTTTTTAATATAACAAGATTTATGAACATTAATCTTTTAGTTGCAGTTGGTATTTTAACTGCTATTGCTTATTTCTTATTCGTCGTTCAATCTGGAAGTAAAAAAGTAGGCTCCTTTGTTGTTACTCCAATCATTCAAATGGTTATTTTTGGTGTTAGTAAGTAGTTATATAATTAATAATTTGAATCGATTTTCAAAACAACAATCCACTCATTACATACAATATCATAAATACATTTTTACAATTATAATTATTTACTAATCATTTTATTGTCAAAATTATAGTCTCAGTTATTGTCATCTACAAAATTAGTGGTTTAACTTTATTATATTCAATTTTATTTGCATTAGTTTTCGTTTTAGCTCATGGTGCCTTCAGAATGAGAAACCTCAAAAATAAAGCCTCCAACTTTGTTAATGGTATCAAAAGTGAAATAAAAGGTGAATTCAATTAAAAATTCAAAATCCAAAAATCAAAATTCAAAATATTGACAATCATAAACAACAATAATAATAAAACAAATCAAAAAAAAAAAAAAAAAAAAATCAATATTTTAGCACTTGTATTAAATAACCTTCATTATCCAACTTATATATATTCTATTTTTCATTTATCCATTCTATATACATATATTTTTAATAGTAAATAAATAATTTATTTGTATTATATCATCAAAAAATTTCCAAAAAAAAAACTTAATTTTTTTCTATTATTAAAATTTATTATAAAAGTTAATAACTTTATATTATTGTTTTTAAATTTATAAATTAAATTATTAAAGAAATTATTTAGAAGTAGTCATAAAAAGATTTTTTTATAAAAAACACACAATAATATTTAATTATTTTTTAAAATTTTTTATATTTTTTAATTATTTTTTTTTAATTTTTTATTTTTTTTTAGTTTTTTTTAAAATTTTTGTTGCTATGTCATGACAACAAACTTTTTTTTTATTATTTTATCGAAAAACCAAAGTTTTAAAAGCGAGCAAAAATAAATTTAACTCAAGGTTTAAGTTTATTTTATACTCACCAAAAATCAAACTCGTGTCAATTAAGTATTTTATTAGTATATAAATAAAATATTTTTTTAAACACAAATTCAATAAAAATGGGTAAAGAGAGTAAAGTTGAATACAAAGACTTTGAACAAAGTAAGTAAATATCCTTAATTATACACACAAAGATTATTTATTAACTAAATCCATATTATTAAGTAAAAAAAAGAATCGGAGATTTAGAAAAAAGAATTGAGGAAAGAAAAAATGTTAAGCTTTTTCGTAAACCAATAAAAACAATCAAATACTTTGTATATATATTATGGGAACAGTTTGTTAAAGCAATTAAATATTTTCAATGTAGACCATATTTATTATTCTTTATTAGTTTAGTAGCATCATTTACATTATTATCTGTCTACATGCCAGGCGAACATCAAAAGGTAGGATAAATATTTAGTTTATTATTGTTATTTTATCATTAAAATATTCAGTGTTTCTAATAATAAAAATCAAATTTCGATTTCTTTTTTTTTTTTTTTAAAATTTTTAAAAATTTTTTTTTAAAAAATAATATAGTATATGGGCAAATATTCAGATTTAATTTCAATTGGTATTTGGTGGGTAGGATTAGGTGTATTGTCATCAATTGGTTTAGGTACTGGTTTACATACATTTGTATTGTATTTAGGACCACATATTGCAAAAGTAACTTTAGCAGCAACTGAATGGAACAGCGTCGATTTTAATGTTTATGGTCCAAATGCATTCATTCAACCAACAAGTGTCAGCGACGAAGCTATTACTTTTTGGATGATTTTACAAAAGGTTCAATGGGCAGCTTTATTATGGGGTGCTGGTACAGCAATTGGTGAGTTACCACCATATTTTGTTGCTCGTACTGCTCGTTTAAAGGGTTTAAAATTAGAGAAAGAAAAGAAATCAAAAGAAGAAAATAATTTAGAAAAAAAAGAGGAAGAAAATAAAGGTTTACTTCAAAAATTATCAGATAAAATTCCAGCATTAATCGGAAACCTTGGTTTCTTTGGTATTTTAGCTTTTGCTTCAGTAATTATCATTCAATTCAAATTATATATTGGAAATTAAAAGTTATAATAGTGTGTATTGATATTAAAATTATTTTTAAATTTTTAGATTCCAAATCCATTATTCGATTTAGCAGGTATTACTTGTGGTCATTTCCTTGTACCATTTTGGAAATTCTTTGGTGCTACCTTTATTGGTAAAGCAGTCATTAAAGCCCACATTCAAGCATGTTTTGTAATTTTAGCTTTCAATATGTCCACTCTTACAATGGTTATCAGTTTTATTGAAGCCAAAATCCCATTTTTAAAAAATAAAATACAACCAATTTTAGAAAAAGAAAGACAAAAGTTAAATTCAAACATTGCATCAAATGCACCAGTAAGTAAAAGATATATTGTTTATAAATATAGTTATCAAATTTTATTAATACACCATTTTTTTTCTTTTATATTTTATAGAAAAGTTTTGTTGGAATTTTATGGGATGGATTTTTATTCTTAATGATTTCATACTTTATCATCTCAATTGTTGAATCAAGCGTTCAAGAATATCTTATCGAAAAAGATAATAAAAAAATTAAACAATTACAATCAAACAAACATTTTGCAAATAATGAAAATATAAAACCCAAAGAAACAAAGAAAACTAAATAAAAAAAGTTAGTTTATATAAAATAAAATAAAAACAAAGTCAACAAAAAAATCAAATAATAAATACAAAAACAAGTAAAAAATGTTATTAATAGTAATATTATAAAATTAAAGAAATAAAAAAATTCAGAATAACAAAAACATTATTGTTTTTTTTTTTTTAAAATTACTATACATTTTATTTACCAATCACTTTTTTTTTTTTTTTTTCTTTTATCTATAAAGATGGTAAAAATACTGTTAAACTATCAATTTTTGATAATTGATCAGGTTCAAACTTGTCAAATTTGGAAAAACTGAAGTTTAAAACTTTTAAACGTTTGATTAAAGCATCATCTTTGAGAATCGATTCAATTAGAGACCAGGTAAGACTATCTTGATGTGAAAGATCTAGTTCCTTTAAATTTGGAGAAGAGTCTAATATTTTTCTAATGATTGGTTCCTTGAATTGACAGCCAGCGATTAAAAGATTTTGGATATTTCCTAGATACTTGAAAACTTTAGAATCTAAAGTTGAGATGGCATTGGTACAATGGCTAATGTCGAGAGTGGTTAAACGTTTAGCTTCGCTTAGAATTTTAATGAGTTGTGCTTCACCAATTGCAGAGGAGGCAATATGGAGGGTTTGAAGCTTTGGACAGTTTTTGGCAATTTTACTATAACAACCATCACCTGACTGAAGATCGAAACACCATGAGCAGTTTAAATATATAAGAGTTGGGAATGATATGAGTTTCATGGCAGAGTTTGTTAGTTTTCTACAATGGGATACATCTAAATGGGTAAGCGATGTCATTTTTAATAATGATTTGATACCAGTTTCTGTAATTAAATTGCAACCACCAATTAATAGTCTTTTTAATCCGGGGAATGTGGTTGTAATGGTTTGTAAAGTTGTGTCATTGATGTTGGTGAAATAGAGGTTCAATGATTCTAATGGAATACTTTTATTTAAATGTTTTATAAAATCTGCTGAAATACCTGTACAAAATGAAAGATTTAAATGCTTTAGGTGTTTATATCCCGATATTAAGTGTACACTGAGATCTGTAATTCTGAGTAGCCCTGATAAATCAATTGACTGGATATTTGATAAGTCAATATTTGTGTGATTTGATATTTTTCTTGGGATTGTTGGAAGACTATTATTTATTAAATTGTTATTATTATTATTTATAATTAAATTATTATTATTGTTATTATTGATATTATTAATATTACTGGTTATATCATTATTTATATCAATTTCTTTTTCAATATTATTTATTGTGTTATTGTCGTTTGATATATTTGAACTAATTGTACTTCCAGTTGTTGTAGATGATGCGGTATCTAGATCCATTGAATCGTCATTTTCACTTCCACTATTAAAACTATTGTTATTATTAATATTATTATTAAAGCCACTGTTACTGTGAAATAAATTTGAGATTATAAAAATATCCCCAAAAATGTTAAAGAAATGGTCATCTACAAGGTTTTTTCTTTTTGCCATGCCAATAAACTCTTCTCTAATATCAGAGATTTCATAAATTTGTGCTACTTTTTTACCTGGTATTTTTTCATGGTTTCTTAATAAATATTGAAAACATAATTGCTTTAATGTTTGAATTTCTCTTTCTGGGGGCATTGTTATTTATTATAAAAAGTGGTTTGTTTTATAAAAAATATATAAAGATTATAAAATATTGTGTAAATTTAAAAAATATGATTAAATTAATTTTTAAAAAAATAAAAAAAAAATATAAAAAATTTAATTTTTTTTTTAAATTAAAATTAAAAAAAAAAAAAAAGAAAAAAATATAAAAAAAATAAATAAAAAATAAAAAACACACAAGGTTATTTTTGGTGTGTGTAAAATGTTTTATTTTTTTTTTTTCTAAAATTCATAACAAGACCCAAAAGAGCCTTTTTGTATAAAATCATTTATTATTAAATTTTTCAAATAAAAAAATATTTATATTAAAAAATATTTTTTTATATAAATATATAATAGAATAAATAATAGGATGGTAATAGAAGTTACTACCACAAATGTTTAAATTTATTTATGGGTAATTATTAAAATCAAAAATATTCACTTTATAATAAAATTAACATAAAACTCCTTTTTCATTCCTTTTTCGAAAATTTATACAAATGATAGTGCTCTTAGCTCTTCTGAAATGAAGCAACACAATATTTTTTAATTAATTTAAAATTAATTTAATTTAAAGAAAGAATTTATTTGAAATCCACATGCACCACTCAAATTACAAACGCAATAAAGTAATCAAGTAAAGAAATATAGTTGTTTTAACTGACTAATCATTATCTACTATGAGGAAATGTCCTTTTTTAGAAAAAATAAATATTTTTAAATATTTTTTTAAATTATTTTAAAATTATTTTATTTTTTTTTATTTTTTTATTTTTTTTTTAACTTTATTTTTTTTATTTATTTAATTATTTAATTATTTATTTATTTTATTTTAACTTTTTTGGTTTAATTAATTAATAAATATTTGTTATAATAAATAAAATAATTATAGTTTTTTTATTTTTTTTATTTTTTTTATTTATAAATTTATTTATTAATATTTATTATTTATTTTTAGTACATCCAATTAATCTCATTTTTTTTTACACTTTTATATTCAGTACTGACTAATAATAGTAATAAAACCACAACAACACATAATAGTAATAGTTTGTTAATCATTATCACTATATCTATAACTTAAAAATAATTTTTTCCACAACTACCACACACAAACAAATAAATAATTGTATATATTTATATAATTTTTATATATTGATATCAAAATCTTATTATATATAGCATTAAATTTTAATATTGCTTTAATAAAACTAAATAAAAAACAAAAATTTATAATACCAACACCACACAAATTGTTTCTTTTTTACGTATTGGTTTTTTTTTCAATACTAAAAAAAACTTTATAAATAAACAATTCCAGCTGTTTTTTTATTGTTATAAATGTCGTTTTATTGTTGTGTAGTTTAATAGTTTTTTTTATATTATATATTAAAAAATATAAATGATTTAATATGTAGTAGTATTTTATTTATAATTTATTTAAATAAAAAAAACCGATGTTAATAGTAGTTTCAAAATAAATTTAGATTGTATTTTTTATTAGTATGAGTGGTTACTCATTTTTTTTGTATTTCAGATTTAAATTATCTCTTATAACACATTTTTTTTTAAATATAAATTTTATTCACAGCATCTCAAAATTATAAATTACAACATTTTTTTTTTTTTCATTTATAATTTTAAAAAAGAGAACAATAAATAATAATTTTATATCATTTTCAATAGTAAAAATAGTAAAAATATTAGTAATATTAATATCAGTAGTAATAGTAAATAATTTGTATTCAAACCCATATAATAAAGAAACTTTTTTTTTTTTTTTCTCAATAATAATAAAAAAGTTTTTATTTTTTTTCAATATTAATAAAAATCTTTAGATTAAATTAAATAAAATTTTATAATAATAATAGAAGTAAAAGTAATAATGAAATTATAATATTTATTATAAAAATAAAAAGGCAAATATATTTTTTAAAATGGAACGGATAATAAAAATAATTTTTTAATTAATAAAACCAAAATAAATATTAATAAGTGTGGTGAGTCTACCCCAAAACAAAACAATGAGTGATCATTAAAGGAGAGGTATCCATCACTCCATCCACTATTTTTCAAACACAGTGGATTTACTTGGTAAAAAG
>NW_003519649.1:0-38014 GCF_000190715.1 Dictyostelium purpureum | reverse complement strand
TTAATTATTTTTAATTTTTTTTTAAATTTCTTTAAAATTTTTTAAACATTTTTTTATTTTTTTTTAATTACAATGAGCGCTTTTTTTAAATTTTGAATTTTATTAATAAAAATCTCAACCAAATACAAAAGGTCGAATTATTGTTTTTTTATTTTTGATTATCCATTTTTATCGTTTTTTATAAAATCTTCCGATGATCCAAAAAACGATAAACGATAACGATAATTTTTAATCACTAGTAAATATATAAATAAAACAAAGAATAACAAATATACAACTTATAAATGATAAAGTATATATATAAGTAAAAAAAAGTATAAAAAAAAACAACTAATATATAATGTGTAATAAAAATGTAGTTTCATTTAATTTTAGATATTAAAATTTTATTTATACATTATTTGTATTTCATCAATAAAGTTCGGTAACTTTCTCATCGTTCTATCAGTTTGGGAAAATGGTAGTTCCTATTTTATTTTTAGAATTTGTCTTGTTACTTATAACCGAAGAGGGTACCAAATCTCAAATGTAATGGTGCAGTGCTCAGAATAAATAGGTAGAACCCCATACTTTATTAAGATGGAAATAATAAATATTGAATTAATAGGTCATATTTAATATTTAAATAAGAACCCCTAAAATAAATCATATTACAAGATATTGGTTTATTTGTTAAAAATTAAATGAATTGCTTCAGTCCCATGCCCACCAAAACACTGTTAAATAAATAAAATTTAGCTTTTATATTTATTATATATTAAAAGTCATTATTTTTTATTTTTTAATTTACATTGTTTTTTATAAATTAAGATAATAAAACCACAAGTAAATTTTGATAAATGATCATTATAATTTATTTTATACATATTAATTTTCATTAATTTAAATTAAAAATAAATGTAAATATATTGCATCTAAAGATATCATCTATAAAAAATTAATTGTGAACAGTAAATATATTTATAGAAAACTTTAATCTTTTATCTTTTTTATTTTTAAAAAAATTAATTCACTAAGGTAAAAAATATATATAACAAGTATATTTTTTTCTAATTTAATATATACTTGTTAATTTATTTAAACCACTATTTTTTGTTTTTTTTTTAAAAAAAAATAGTTTTATAAAAAATTATTTTATAATATTATTTTTTTTTATTATAACCAGTTTTATTTTATTTTTTTTAATGTATTGTATTGTATTGTATTGTATTGTAT
The DNA here is from genome assembly GCF_000190715.1 of Dictyostelium purpureum. Classification (NCBI taxonomy): domain Eukaryota; phylum Evosea; class Eumycetozoa; order Dictyosteliales; family Dictyosteliaceae; genus Dictyostelium; species Dictyostelium purpureum. Next base: position 36,799 of record NW_003519649.1, on the reverse strand, counting down.
TGTATTGTATTGTATTGTATTGTATTGTATTGTATTGTATTGTATTGTATTGTATTGTATTTTATTTTATTTTATTTTATTTTATTTTATTTTATTTTATTTTATTTTATTTTATTTTATTTTATTTTATTTTATTTTTTAAATTTTATTTATTCTTTTTTATTCTTTTTTATTTTTTTTAACTATATCAATAAATTTAACTACCCTTTGGTCCAACCATTCTTTGTAAGGTAAATTTGATAACCAATCTTTAGGTAAATTTGAATAACCAATTTTACAGCCCAATAAAGCACCACAAACATATCCGTTACTAATTAAAAAAAGAAGTTAGTTAATTATAAAAAAATAAAAATAAAAAATAAAAATTAATACATACCAATCAGAATCACCACCTTCTCTAATAACTAAATTTAAAGTATCCTTAAAAGAATAGTTTGATCTTAAACCCCAGAAACCAGCACCCAATGCTTTAAAAACATAACTTAAAGAGTCGGAGTAGGATAAATTTAAAGAATCTAAAGATGTATTGTATATAATTTCTTCAAACTCGACTCTTTCTTGAATTGAACCTGACAACATTGAGCATGCACCTTTAACAACTTCTTCAATTACATTATCTACCTCTTCATTTTTTCTGTCACTGGTTGAGCTGAGACTTAATATCTTTTTGGTTGCGGCATTATTTAATAGCATTGCGATACTGAGAGCTAAAACATTGCTTGAAATAATACATCTTTGGTCGTAATGGGTTACTTTACAAATAGCACTTGAGTTTGCAATAACATTCTGTAGTTTGTCATATGATATAGCACCTAAAATTGTTGAACGTGGTAAACATCCGTTAGTTGCCGATCTTCTACCAGATGTTACCCAGTTCTTTTCACTTACATACAATGGATTACTTGTAAATTGTGGTTGTAAAACAATTGATGTAAAACTTGAACCAATACCTGCACTATCACCCAATTCTGAAAATCCTCCTATAACCCATTTTTGTAATTTTTTTGCAAAATGTACTTCGTCTACTTTACCATTATTTTCAATAATAGATTCCATAACTAAAATCATTTGATCTGATTCGTCAGTCCTAAAATTTTAAAAAATAATAATAATTTTTTTTTTAGAATATTATATTTTTATTTATATAAATTATATTTATATTTACCAATCGCCTCTAACCCATCTACAAGAGTTAGATGTTCTAATATTTGAAGGAAATGGTATAGCACTAGTTCCATATATTTTTATTATTTGGTCTTTATTTAATAATTCGGTTGCTTTATAAAATAAATGAAAATTAATATAAATTTTTTTTTTTAAAGTTTTTTTATAAACCTATATTTACCTAAACCATAAGCATCACCCAAAACTGACCCATATATACAACCTAAAATTCTGTCATAAAAAGGATCTTCTAATAAATTTTTGTCAAGTCCTGCAATATTATATCTGTCCATTTTTGTTATAAAGTTTTTTTTTTTTTTTTTATATTAATAAAATTTAAGTATTTAAAAAAAAAACCACACAATTATAATTGAAAAAAATTATAATTATTTATATAAATTTATTTTAAGAATAATTATTTATAACAATAATAAGTTTGACTTTTTTTTATTTTTATTTTGTTATTTTAATAAAATTTTATTAATAAAAAAATAAAAAATGGATTATTTAAAAATAAAAAAAAAATAATTAATTTATTTATAAAATAAATAAAAAAATAATATTTTTTAAAATAAGTTGTAGTAGTGGAAGTTTAGATATTTTAATAAATAGAAAGTCCGGATATTAATTTATTATTTTTATTGGAGAAAGATGGTAAACAAGCTTTAGTATAGTATTTATTGATTTAAAAAATATAAAAATAATAATTTTAAAAACATCATCATTTCATATAGTTGTTTTTTTACCACTTTGTTGTTTTTCTTGTGATAAAGATTATCCATATTAATGCTTGAGATATTGTGAAATACTGTTTATAAAACAATTTATATATAAAAGTAAAATAATTTGGGTGTAAAAAATTTATTTTTCTTTTTTAAAATTTAGTGATATAGTTGGTGTTGTTTTGTATATTTATGTGTTATTAATAAAAATACGTGTGGTGGTGAATGATTATAATAAGTATTGTTTTTTTTTTTTTTTTTTGATTTAATTTTTGTGTACAAAAAGTTTAGTATTGCTAATAGATATTGATATGAACAGTATTAAAATTGAATTTAATAATAAAACTATCGGTTAAAATTTAATAAAAGTATTATTATTCAATTTATTTATTTTTTTAATATATAAATGGATATTTTTTTTTTGTTTTTTAAATTTTTTATTTATTTTTATTTTTTTTTTATTGATAAATGTGAATTTGATAGTGGTGATTATAATAGTGTGTGAGTGTGTACTTTGGTTTAGTTATAAATAAAAGTGCTGTGTAAAACAAGTTTTTTAATTGTGTATATATGTGTGGATTTGTGTGTTGGGGGTTATGTGTGTATAGATATTTTTTTATTTTTTTTTTGATATTTTTTTTTTTGATTTATTAAAATAACTGTGTATCTTTGTGAGTGTTAATCCGTAACCACAAAAATGGGGTTATTATTTTTGTTTATTAACCAAAAATACAATTATTAAAAAAAAAAATTAGATCATACCATATATAATTATTAAACATATCAAATTTAACAATTTTTTAATAAATGATAGATTTTTAAATACATGTGTTTGATTTTTTATATTATAACATAAATAAATGTAAGATTTTAACCAAATTTGGTTATTAAAAGAGATAGCATGTAAAATTATTTATGTATCATTTTATATAAAGATATTTATTTTAACAAATTCAAAGATCTTATACAATACAAAAAAAAAGAAAAAAAATATTTTCTCGTAGACCAATTTATAATAAAAAAATTCTTTTTTTATATTTAAAAAATAAATTAATAAAATTAATTAAAATTAAATTAAAACTATTTTTATTTTGTTTAAAAGATTTACTTTATAATGATGATATCGGTGTTTTATGAAAAATAATACAATTTTAATTTATTTTTTTATAATTAATATTTACACTTTAAGATTTATTTAAATAAAAATATTGTTATAATATATTCCATTTTGATATAAGTAATAATTTTATATTTCTAATCAATCAATAATTGATTTATTTTAAGTTTTTTAATAAGTTGAGATTTTCTCTTTTTTCTTTAAGTTTTTGTTTAATTGTATTTACAATATCTTCCTTATTTAATAGGTTGGTTAAATGTGGCCAATAGAATTGTTTATTGGATTCTTCTTCGTCGTCATCATCTTCTTCTTCTTCTTCTTCATAATCCTCTCCTTCATCCTCCCCATCGTCTTCATAATGGATTTCTTCTTCTTCTTGATCACTACTTTCATCTTCATTAATTTTTAAACCACCTATAGCCTCTCCCATTTCTTTTTCGTCATCGTCATCATTGAATGTGACAATATCATCATTGATAAGATTTTTTAAATCACGCGACATACCATGTGCGTCATAGATATTGATTTCTTGTAGCTTTTCTATTTGTTGTAATTGTTGAGATTGAAGATTTGGATACATTTTTGATGTATTTGAGGTTGGGGCTGTATATTCCATTGGTGTATGATAAATATTTCCAGTATGTGATATATTAACAACTTTTCTTAATCTGGTTTGTTGTGAGGCTGATGAAACAGGTGGAGCTGATGAAGTAAGTGGAGCGGGTGGAGCTGATGAAGTAAGTGGAACGGGTGGAGCTGATGAAGTAAGTGGGGCAGGTGGAGTATATGAAAGTAATGATAACCTTGGTTCATTATCTAAATCAAACTTAGGATACAATGATGTTGATTGTGAAGATGCAGAAAAAGTTGGTTGTGGAGCAGATAGAGAACTTTCTCTAGAAACAAATGATGATGATGATGGTGATATTGAGGTTCTAGGAGATTTAGTTTTAAACCAACTGAAAGGACTAGGTTTTTTCAATTCTTGTTTTTTAAATAATGATGATTGAACCTCCATATCCGTTGGTTGGACTATTTCGTGAACTGGTAGTGGTGGTAATGGAGTTATTGGAGCTGTATCTAAAAAGACCATTGATTCTACTGGTAATGGTGGTAATGGAGTTATTGGAATTGTTGGAGGTGGTGGTAATGGAGTTGTTGGAATTGCTGGAGGTGGTGGTGGTGGTGAAGCTTGTGGAGGTTTTGGTGGGATAGGTGGGGCAACAGTTTTTGGTGGAACAGGTGGGGCAACACTTACAGGTTTAGGTGAGGCAGTTGGAGCAGCACCTCCAGGTGGTGGAGCAGAAGAACTTCTTAAAGGAGCTGCATATGGTTTATTTATAGCACCAAGTGGTATATCACTGGAGCTGGGTATTGGCGGAGCAGGACGAGAGGGTAGTGAACTAAAAAGATTGATAGCTGGTGGTTGTGATTTTTCCTTTCTATATATATTTGGTGGAGCAACAGTTTTAACAATAACCGGTGGAGTTACTTTGACTGGTGCAATTTTTTTACTTAATGCTGGTTTTTTGATTGAACACTCTTTTTCTAATAATTGTTCATTTTTAAAATTAACTTCACTATCAGTTTCTTTTTTCATAACTCTTGAATCTTTTTCTAAAGATTTTTTAATATTTGAATGAATGATTGAATTTGTGGTTGAAACAGTTTCATGAATTTTTCTAACTTCATTTTTAAAGTTATTTACAGTGTCCATAACATCTTTTTTCTTTAAAACTTTTCTTTTACCTTTGGTACGTTTGTTTTCTTTTGATTTTTCCATCAAAGCTTCTTGAATAATTGATTGAAGATCTGCAGTGTATTGTGGGTCAGACATTTCTTCATTTGTTATACCAATTTCATCAAAGAGAGCTTGCCACTCTTTTGGAATATTTCCACTGCCACCAGAGGCAAAAGTATTTGATGTCATTTCCATGTGACCAGAGTTTTGATTTTGTGACTCGATTGCATTATGATTTACAATTGGAACTGAGCTATTTGATACTTTAGCAGGACCATTAATCCAACCAAACAATTTACTAATACCACTTTTTGTTAGATTGTCTTTTCTTTCACGAAGTGTGTGGATTAATTCTGAATCGATATTATGGATCTCTAAAATTTGTAAAGATTCGTTGATTAGTTTTAACTCTTCGTTCTTATCTTTTTTGATACGGTAATATTTTGAAAAACTGTATCTCATAAAAGCACGAGAATAACGATCTGGTAATTGATCAACAATTTTAATTGAAGATTTAAACAAAGGCACAGATTCTGATTGTTTATTTTTATTTGAATCCCAAGAGAGATAAAGTTGAGCTAAATGATTTTGAGATGTTGCAACCAATGCACTATTTTTACCCAATTTCTTTGTTCTAATTTGAATTGCATTACATAAAGATTTTTCCGATAGTACATAGTCTCTATTTTTAGCATAAACAATACCTAAATTATCTTCGGCAATAGCTACATCTGAATGATCTGGTCCTCTATGAGCAATAAAAATTTCTCTAACCTTTAAAAAGATTTCAATAGCCTTTCTAACTTCGTGGGTAGTAATGAACAAATGACCAATATTATTTAAAGTTTTAGCAGTTGTTAAAGAGTTACCAGTCTTTTCATTTTTGATTCTTAAAGCCTCTGAATAGTTTGCGATAGATTGTTGGAAATCATTTTTATTTTGATAAACCCAAGCTAAATTATCATAAGTATCAGCAATTTCTATATTATCAGTTGATAAAATTTTCTTTTTAACTTCTAAAACTTCTTTGAAAATTTCGGCAGCTTTATCAATCTTATTTCTCTTGATCAAAACCAAACCTAATTTCTCTTTAGTTGTTACAGTACCAAGATCCTCCGAACCAAATCTTTTAATATAGATATCTACAGCTTGAATTAAATGGCCCTGTGCTTCTTTTAAATATGAATTTGAAGTATAAAGATCTGATAAATTTACATGAACTTGAGCGACCTGGGTGTGTTCTTCACCCAATTTGTCAATTTTATACTTTAATTCTGTGAGGTAATATTTTTCTGCATCTGAAAATTGTTCAAAAGCTTTAAAAGTTGATAAAATCTTCATATGCTTGACTATAACAGTGATTTCGATAAAATCAGATAGTTGAAGTATGGGTATTGCAACATTGAAACCAGTGTTATTCGAAATTTGTTTCAATACTCCTAGATAATGTGGACTTACTACAATACCAGTTAGTTGGCTGAATTTCTTTAAAAATTTATAACGTAACTTTAGTTGGGTATTAAAAAGGGTGAAAAGACCATATGATTCGGTTATTAAAGATCTAACTAAAGAAGCTTGAGGCATATCTGGGAATGATGATGTGAATTTGGCAGATAAAGCATTAGCAATAAAATTGACCCAATAGAGATGACTATTTACAGATGGAACAACTGGTAAAATTAAATTTAAATGATTTAAAACAATTTGTAAATGCTCACGGTCTTCTTGTTCGTTTAATTTACGCATTTCTGAGAATACAACGAATCTTAATAATCTTGATAACATTTCAACTATAACTTTTCCCTTTAATACTTCGATTCTATTTAATACAATCTTCAAACTATTACCTGCTGCAACCAATTGATATAACACTAAACCATAGTATCTAAGATTGATTCCATTTGAATGTAATAATTCCTTTAAATTTAACCTCTTCAAAACTGTATTTTCTTTTAATAAAACGGTATCTACAAAGTTTGGTATAATTTTTGTAATTAAATAATTTGTTGCCTTTTCAATTTCACGATTATAAAACTCTAAATCTACAACTTGAAAATTTGAAAATGAATCTGAACACAATTGAGTTTCATATTTCTTTACAAATTCTTCTCTAAATAATTTATATAAAAATCCACCTGTGATACCAATTTGTGGTTTTTCTGGTGGTAATAATCTTGCAGAATCAACCTATTTAAATAAAATTTATAATATTAGAATATATTGCTGATACTATGAAAAAGAAAAACGAAAATGAAAAATGAAAAAAAAAACTGATAAAAAAATTTTAAAAATACTACTTACAATATAATAACGACCATCTGTACCATAATGACCTTCAATATCAATTGCTAATGGAATTTTTACTTGTTTTGGTGGCTTCTTTGATTCACTATTATTGCTTGAAATTAATGGTGGTGATTTTTGATTTTCTTTTGCATCGTGAGCTTTGAGATTTAATATTTCACCAATTTTAACCATCATTTTTGAAACGGTTTCATTATCATGAATTGTGGCGCCAGCATTTGAACTACCAAAAACTATGGTATTTGATGTGATTGGTAATTCTGAAATTACACTAAGACGGAAACCTCTATAATTCAATAAGCAAATCAATGGAACATGTAAATTTAAACCACACGACAACAACACACTAATACTTTTAAGTTCGTGGCCTGCACTTTTATTTGCAAAGTAGGATAAAGTATTATTACCTTCGTAAATTTTAAATGGATTTAATGCAAATTTTATAAACATTGAATCGATTTTATATTTTTCGCCACCTGCAAAACCACCAATTTGGTATGGTTTAATAGTTTTATCCTCTGGTGATAAATGAACTTCCCTAACCAATGTTTTAACATATTTAATTGCTTGATTAGCCAACAATTGGGACATGTTGCTAATATTTAAATTTCTTTCAAGTTCTTCCTCTGATGATTTAATTGGCTTATCCAAGATTTGTTGAAAACTTTCATTCCATGGTAGAACATCTTCTTGTGGTTGCTGTTGTTGCAGATGATTTAATGAAGCCGTTGAATTTGTTGAGTTTAATAGTCCCGATGATGTGGAGGATGTTGAATTTATTAAATTTGCTGTTGCTAAATTAGCAGAACCTGATGAATTTACTAATTGTATTGAAACATTGCTAGAAGATGAGGAACCTGAAGAATTTAAATGTGTGGAACCTGCTGAATTTAATAATGTTGGAGGAGATGAAGATGATGATGATGAATTTTGATGGTTATGGAATATATAATGATAGCTAGAGTCCATTAAATTATTGGATTTTGTATTTATAGGGTCTAAATATTGTTCGATATAGTTGGAAGAACCATTTGATGATCCAGAGTCTTGTAGTTTATTATTGTTGGCACTATTATTTAAATTTGGATAACCACCATAACTACTGCTATTTGTCATATTAATGATTGAATTCAATGATTGATCATTTGATACAGACAATGGTTGGATGTAGTTTGATGAGTATGATGATGAAGCTGAAGAACCTATTTTTAAAAAATGTATAAAAAAATATTAGTATAAAAACTCCAGAATCATATAAAATCTAAAATTTAAAATAATAATATATTATTTACCATCATTTTTCCACAATGATTCTTTCATGACATAAGCAGTTGTTGGTTGACCATATGATACAGAATTGGTGTTATAGATCGAGTTTTTGGCATTTCCATAAATACTGGCACCGTTTATACTGTAGCTACTATTACTATTGCTTGTGTAAACATTAAATGCATTTCCATTATTTTCACTAGTTACTGAATAAATTTTAGAGTATGAAGAGGAACAAGTTGTAGAAGGATCGATTATATATGAACAAACTGATTTATTCTCTTGATTTAAGTGATATGACTGAAACTCTGCAATATGGCTAATACATGAATAACTTTCTTTTTTTAAATAATACCATATATCTTCATTGTTGTAAATATTCGAACCAATATTACTATTTGTAGTATTACTATTAAAGCTTGAATTACTAATTTTAATATTGCCACTGTTATTATTGACAATAGTCTTTTTATATTGATAATTATTAGTTGATGTGGTTGATGTTGTATCGTCTATATAAATACTGGCATCACTATTATTATTATTATTTGTATTATTTTCGTCAATATAGGCAGAAGAAGAAGGTGTTATATAACTACTCATTTTTAATATATAATGAGTATGATATAAAAAAAAAAAAAAAAAAAAAAAATTATTTTATTATTTTATAATAAAATAATATTATAATAAAATATTTTTTTTTTTTTTTATGTCTTATTATTAATAACTATACTATTATTTATATAAATAATATATATAAAAAATATATAAAAAATATATATAGGTAATATAAACTATTAATATTTTTTTATAAAAAAATATTAAAATAAAAAATATATTTATCTTTAAAACAAAAAAAAAAAAAAAAAAAAAAAAAAATCATTTAAAAACCTAAAAAAAATTTTTAATTATTTTTTAATTTTTTTTTATTTATAATTAATTTTATTTATATTTTTTTTTTTTTATTCAATGAAGCAAAAAGCAACCTTTATATGTTTTTAATATAAACTCAAAATTTTAAATTATAATAATTTTAATTAAAATAAATTAACCAATTTAATATAACCTTTCACCATTATCGATTTAAATGAAGAAAGGAAAGCTAATAATAGTGGCAGATCTTATTTTGGAATTGTAAAAGTTTGAGACCCACAAGCTTATTTTGAAGGGAAAACTACAGTATTATCTAGAAGGGCCAAAAAAAAATTAAATAAAAAATGAATAAATAAAATGAAAAAATTAAATACAAAAATGGTTTAGAAATAAATAATATAAATTTTAAAAAAAAAATAAATTAAAACTTTTTTTTTATTTTTTTATTTTTTTTATTTCTTTTTCTATTTCATGAAATAAATCTAATTGTACAAAATTTATTATTTTTATTTTATTTTTTTAACTACCATTATTATTATTATTATTATTATTGTTTTTATTATTTTATTATTAATTTTTATTTATTATTTTTTATTTATTTAAATCAATTGAATTATCACTATATTCATTTTCATTGATTTGAGAATTTTGTTGTGGTGATAATTGTTGTGGTGATAATTGATCTCTTGGGGTAGAGTCTTTAGAGTCTACTTTGTGATGTTGTTTAGAAGATGTGGTTTTTTCAGTTGGTGGTGGATCATCAGCTTCTAATTGACCCAAAGCTTGAGTGAATTGATTTAACTCTTCACGACCTTTTTGGATTGAATAGCCACTTGAAATTAAAAGATAATGACGTTTAATAAATTGTTGAACAACAGGAATATCATTGATGTAGACTTCACTTAATGATACAGATGGATCCCATTCGGTGAGATCTGATTGTCTAACGACATCAAAGAATTGTAATAAAGTTGGTTTCCATCTTTCCATTGCTTCATTTAATTGTTGAGCACATGTTTGTGAGGTCATAAAGTTTTGATTACAACCAAAGTTAAAGAAAATACTTGAAAAGAAAGTTAATACCTCAGTGGCTTGATCTGATGGTATGACATGGAATAATGAATGGGTGTATGGTTTAGCAATAGCTGGTGCAAAAAATCTAGAAAATAAGAAACATCCAATTGGTGGTGATTTATTTGATGGTGATAATTTTGCTAAACCATTTTGAATTTCTATTGAGGCTTTCTTTAAAAATCTATAGATACAATGATAATCAAAAATTAGAATCATTAGAGTTATTATTATTATTATTTTTATTATTTTTATTTCATAAATAATAATACTTACGGTGGTAAATATTCACAAGAATCTTTAAATATGTTCATAATATATTCAAATTCTGAAATTAGGTTTTGAATACCTTGTTGAGTCGAGATACGATAGTTGTCATGATAGTTTATAATGTTTGTAATAGATTGGTCAAACAAGTATTTTAAGTATGGTGTGGTTGATTGGAGATTACTTAACTCTTCAATGAATTCACATGAAACAATATCGTTTGCTAACATTGAACCACTAATTGAAATATTTGGTAAATCGGCTTGGACCATAAAAGTTAACATTTCAGATAATTGACCACGTGCTTCAAAAATACGTACTAAATTTGAAATAAAGTGAATTGGTGGTGGTGGAGTTATAACAACATTTGTATTTGGTGGTGGTGGTGGTGGGAATAATTCGATCTTTCTGAATTCTGCCAATTGTTTCCATAAGAAAAATGGTGGTGATACTAATAACTATTAATATTAAAAATTGGGAAAAAACAATTAGAAAAAATAATTTTTATAAAATGAAATACAGCCGCTATATTTAATATTTACATCGATAATATTTTGATATTTTAAATTTTCTTCTTTTTGTAATTCTGCAATTCTTCTTTGATCTCTTTCAATAACTTCTTTTTGGAAGAAATCTTGTTCACTTAAACACCAGGTTCTTAAACTATCTATATAGGTCTTAATGCTAGCATATTCGGTATAAGCATTACCATTTGATAGTTGTAAAGATTCGAAATGTAATACCAATATATCAATAAACTCTGTATGCATTTTGTTTTGAGTATCAATTAAAAATTGTATATATTCATTTTTAACATTTTCATAGTTTGTCTTTAATTTTGATTTTTCTTTTTCGTACTATATAATAAATAAATTTTGGTGTCAATAAAATATTTTTTTTTTTTTTTTTTTTTTTAAAGGAAATTTACGTTATAGAGTTTTAAAATATCAATTTTTTTTTGAGTTTGTTGATTTTTGATTTTGGCAATAATATTTTCAAATTCTGTGTATGTTTTATCAAATTTCTTTCTATATTGTTTTTTTTCGTCAATATAACCAATTAATATTTGAATTGGTTTAATAATACCTTCAGAAATTGATGTACTCTAAATTAAATTATGATAATATATTAATATTTTGATTATTATTATTATTATTATTATTATTTTAAAATATAATTTTAAATTTGGTACCTACAAATTCACTTTCATAACCAGAGGTTTTTGTAATTGATGAAGTAAATTGTTCCAAAGCTTTAATGAAACCTAAATTTGAATCAGAGGTGCTTTGAGATTCGGCTGAACTTTGCAATTGTTGTTGTTGAGCATATACTTGTTGAGCAGAAGAAGAATGGGTAGTTGATTTTTCATAATCTTTAGAGAATGATTGTGACCATTTTACTTGAGTTTTAGCATAGGCATCACCACGTTCGTTTAAAACCTTTGCAGTTTTTATAATATCATTTAATAAGGCTTTAATATCTGCTAAATTCTTTTCATATGTTTTAATTTCCAATGGTTCGATAACTTTTTCGTTTGTGGCATCACCATATGGTGTGTGTAGTGAAGAGTCTGGACTGCTACCATTTATTCCTCCATTACTGTCAATCATTACGGAGCTTCTATCACCACCTAATGACAGGTTCATAGAACTGCTCTTTCTTAATAATGCTGTAAATTTTGACATATTTTTATTATTTTATTTTTAATTTATTATTTTGTAATTATTGTTGTACACGTAGTAATATCATAAAATTAAGTTATTACTATTATTTTATTACTATTATCTTATAAAAATAAAATTTAATATTTAAAAAAAAAAAAAAAAATTTTTAAATGATTTGTATAACAATTTTTTATTATTATTATTTTTTTTTTTTATTTTCTAAAATATGTGGGTGTGGGTGAAGGGTGTTTGTTGATATTGTTTTTTATGATTTTATTATTATAAACAAAATAAAAAAAAAAAAAAATAAAAAAACAATAATATTAAATTAATACAATGTTTAAAAAATTTGGATTAAAAGTACAATGTAATATGACAAAAATAAATGATATTATTACAAATAATAAAACAGTGTGTATTATTCGAAAAAAAAAAAACTAGAAAAAATTTTTTGAAAAAAAAAAAAATAAAAATAAAAAAAAAATAAAATTTAAAAAAATAATTTTATAAAATAATTATTTTAAAAAAAAAAAAAATTAAAAAAGATATTAAATTTTTTGGCTTTAACTTGATTTCTTTTAATTTGCATATATGGTTTTGTTTATTATATTTTATTTGAAATATAAAAATATAAAGATTTTTATATTTTTATAAATTCTAAATCTCAAAAAAAAAAAATCATAAAAAAATTCCAAATATCCCAAAAAAATTAAATTAATTTTTGTTGGTAATAGAAATGTTTAAGGGGCAACAGTAGTTATAATGTCACAATATTGCTATATTTACGAGCAAAAATAGAAAAAACGAAATAGTTTTGTTTAAATCAATTAAAGTAAAACATTTATATTTATTGAAAGTTTAGTCAAAATCAATTTTTGTATTTATAAAATCAAGAATAATAAATAAAATATAATAAAAAAAATTAAATTAAAGTTTATTTTTTTTAAATAATTTATAAATGAATATTTTTACTTTAAAACATCCTGGGTTTTTATATACTAAAAGTGCAAGAGATATAATGATTATAATAAATAAAACTACTGATCCAACGACAATACCTGCTATTTGGGTTTTACTGAGATTGGAGTTATTGTTACAGCTTGGTTTATATGAATCTACTAAAACGGAGAAATCTGGATCAACAACAACATTATTTGAAAACTGGCCAATATTTATTCCAATAAATGATTGTAGGTATTGATGATCTTGTTTAGTTTGATAAATATCCATTTCTTTTATATCGTCTGAGTTTAAAAGTGTGTTTGACAGTGTTTGAATAATTCCATCGTCAATAATACATTTTTTAATAAATCTTCCTTTTAAACTATAATTTCCAATCTGGAGTTTTAAGTAATCTGAATTTTCTATTTCTAAATTACCAAATTGTTGGCCCGAGCACGAAGAAGTATCAGATGATTCTACCATTGCTTTCATAACTAATTGTAATGAGTTTAATTTACTAGTGAATGGATATTTAGAAATCATTATTGTATATTTAATGGTAGATGGATTAATGGTGATGATTTCATTTGCAAAATTTAGGGTTGATTCGATATTATACCATTCTAATATTACTGTAATATTTGATACAACTTTATTTTCTTTTTGAATTGTCGAAAAATAGCTATATTTGGTTATATATTCATCCATTAATAATAACTTATATTCCCACTCTGTAAAATAATATAGATTTGTTTGATCTGAATAAATATCTAATTCTCTTATACCCACAACTGATATAATACTTGAAAATGTTATATTATCTTCTCCTTCAAATGTTATGTTTGTTAATGGATGTGTTTTATTAATATTTGGTGGTGTCACTGTAATGAGTTTCGACATACAATCTACTCCTGCCCATGGGAAAAAACATTTGCATCCAGTAGATAAACACTCACCACGTGATTGTCCTCCACACAAGGGCTGTCCTTTACATTTTTCATTTGTGGGTGTTTCGGTAACAGAATTTGAATAGTCGTAAATAGTGGGAGTTATTATAAATGGTATACCCTTTTGAGATAATTTTGATAATCTAATTTTAATAGGTTTGGTTGTAGCTTTGATAGATGAAAAATATGCAAGTGTTGGATACTGTTTATCAGCTGATATTGTTTTGAAAGTATTTTCACCATCATATTGTATTTCAAAACTTGATGCTAAATGTAAATTAAAACCATAAACCCAAATACCACCTGCACCAGAGCTTGATAAAATCGATGAACCGGAAATGATTCCAAAACTTTTTTTGTATGTGCAATGTAAAGTATTTCTTAAACTTATTTCAGAGAGCATTGATGGGGTGAAACCACGTGTAGTACCTGCTTTAGAATGGAGACCATAAACTGAAATCTGATATGAATCCGCCCCGTTATATGGTAACCAAATCTTCGATGAGAACTCGGTATGAGAAATATTTGAAGACAAAATGGTTGTTTGGAATGACTTTAAATAAAAATCAAGAGAGTTTAAATAAATACTTGGTAAAACAGTTTTTAAAAGACCATCTTGATGAAATGCTGTATAGTTGAACACTAAAAATTTTGATCCATCTATATAATCAAATTGAGCATTTTCCTCGAACTCCAATGAAATTAAATCTGGTATAATATTGTGGCCATTTTGAGTTGGTAGTGGGTCATTACATATGCTGGTAATAGGTGGATTGAAATTATCAAAAATTAAATAAAAAGGATTCTTGTTATTGATAGTTAAAATATTGAATTCTGTAAAATAACCTTGTGTATCTTCAAAATATGCATAAACAATTGAAAATGTTTGGGTGATACATGGAATGTCATATTCAAAATATACTGAATAAACCCCTCTATAAACGGTACCAATAAATAAATTTGATGAATCTATTGTTATATTTCTTTCAGTCATGTCATTTGAACCTTTGACTATAATATATCCATATTTAAATCCATTTGAGTTATCTTTTATCTCCAATGTATAACCGGTTTTTAATTTATCTTTACCTGCTATACTTGGAATAGTTTTAACATTGGTAACTACTGGCCCAAATAAATCAATATCTATAAAAAAATAGTTTGTATATATTCAATTAGCATAGTGTATTTTTGTTTTTAATAATTATAATTACTTTTGGACTCTTTAATTCGTAATTGGTATTCTATTGGCAAAGAAAAGCTAAAATAGTTAACATTATCTCTAGAATCCAGTGTAATAAAATAACTGACATTTCCTGTTTTAATATTCATAGGAATGTTAAACTCAAATTCAAATTGTTTTAAATTTTTATTATAATTTGAATAAACTGTATCTTTCTTTTCATTAGCCCTGTAATCTGAATAAATGAATGTAGCTTTAATATTTCTATCTATAGGAAAACTTTCATCCAATTTTAATAACAGTTTATTTGATATTCTTTTATTTGTAACCACCAAATCATTCAATAAAAAGTCTACTTTCTTTAATCCGGTGGTATAATTAAAACCTGAACAATAAGAAAATATATTAGAATTATTTTTATAAAGTGGGTTAATACTCTAAATTTTCATTTTACCTTGTGTGAAATCTAAACTATCTATACTAGGTATTCTTTTTATTTTTTCATTTTCTTTAATAAAAAACATTTTGCTAAGGGTGATTTGAAGGGTATTTGAATTTGGGTCGTTAAAAAAAATCCCATCCAATCTAGTTTTTGGTAAAATAATTTGGTATTCGGGCCTACTTGCAGTTGGATCAGATAATAACATTTTACTTTGGGGATAATTTGCATAAAACTTACCATTTGAATCACAAACCTGAATTCTTTCTATTTTTATTGATACATTAAAGGATAAAACCACCAGGTCATAGGGAATTAGTTCAAGATTAAACTCCGTTAAATAAAAACTTTCTATGGTAGTTTCATCTTAAAAAAAAAATTATTAATATATTTATTCTTAAATTATTTTTTTAATTTTATAATATTATTTTACAAACCATTGCCATCTATTGTTTGATCGAAATCAATACCACTAACTTTAATTCTAAAATATGATGGGTACTTTCTAATTTCAGGAGTTGAAATTTGAAAAGATATCAAAGAATCTGTAGTATTTATTTTTACTAAACCAAAAGGGAATCTTAATTTCTGGTCTTCAAATTGAATTTCGTATGGAAACTTTTTTAAACCTGAAAATATAGGTTCATAGAAACTATAAATTGGATCAGTTTGTTTTTTTAATTGAAAAATTGAAATATTTAAATCTTCAATAAATAAAAAAATAAATAAATTGAAAAATAATAATTAGTTAATGACATAATACTTACTTTTTTGATTATAGAGCCTAGAATAGTTTTGAAACTGTGAGTTTAAATAATATGATAATGTATAGTTTGTTTTAATTAAAGTATCCATGATAGATAATGGGGCTAAATATGTATAGTTACTATTATTATTTGATCCAATTAGAAATGGCTCATATAAATGGGGAGAGGATACAGATGAAGAAATAAAAAAATAATTATCCAAGTTTGTTAAGTTTGAAATCTCCAAGAATGCAGCATCATTTATCTCCTGTGGTGATCCATCTGGATAGTATTTAATAACAGGTGAACTATTTGAAGCTTTATTTAAAAAGAGGTGAATTAGAGTTTTAAAATTTTTTATTTACAGATAAATTTATATTTACATTTAAATGGGGATTTGACTGTAAAATTTGCTATATAATCACCAAAATAAAGATTAAATGGGACTTCATTGTTTGGAAAAAATGAATACTTATTTAAATTATATGAAACAAAAATAGTATTATCACCAAGGTAATTTTGTTGATACGATTTTATACTTAAACTTAAGACTAAACTTAAATACAAATTTTCAGTTGGTATGTGATCGATTTTTATTATATATCCAAAAGAATTATAATATATTGCACTATTTAGTACCCTTATAGTAGGTTTTCCAAAAGCTTGTTAAAAATAAAAATTAAAATTATGTTCGATTTAAATGCATATAATATATATAATAATAAAAGGTTTTTATTTATGAGAAATATACAAACATTGACAAATAAAATTAAAACTAAATGGTACTGAGGATACCTCTAAAGTAACTGTATTTGTACCTGCCAAAGCTACAAAAAGAGTTCCAATAACTTCATTTTTATCATCACTTTGGTAAGTTGGTAAAAAAGAACTGGAATTTGTTTTAAAATCCAAAACCCCTTTTAAATCACTTATATGCAACGGTATTGAAAATAAACAAGGAGTTGTTGACGAGGAAGATGGATACCCATAAAAAGTATCAGAATTATTACCATAATACAACTCTTGCACAGATTGCGAAAAAACAAAATAATTACTGATAGAAAAATAAATTAGAAAATTTATAATAAAATATAATTTGATAAACCAATTAACCATTTCTATATATTATAAATTAAAAATAAATAAACAAAATAAATATAATTAAAGAAATATTTTTTTTTTTTTAAAAAAAAATATTTTTAAAGATATTTTATTGATAGAAATATTTAATAAAAAAAGTAATAAAAATATCTATAAAAAAATTTTACATTAGAATGAACTGGTTGATCGGTTTTTCGGTTTTTTATGTAAATTTAAATTAGAGTTTTGATCAATTAATTATAAAAAAAAATTATACATAAATACTTTTAATAATATTAAAATCACTTGCTTAATATAATTATTATTTTATTACAATATAACTATTATTTTTTATAATTTGTATTTATTAAAAAAGTTTTTATTAAAAAAAATTAATTTAATAATTATTTATTAATTTTTTAATTCAAATTACAGTTGTTCAAAGTTTGTATCACTGGGTTTCATCAATTTAAAATAAATTTATTCAACCTTGAAAGAAAATAAAAATATTTAACAATTTTTTTTTATAAAAATATATAAACTTTATTTGTTTTTTTTTTTGTTTTGTTTTAAATTGATATTTAGTTAATTTTTAATTTTTCAAATTCAGGAATAGAAATTAGAGCATCAACAAATGATAATCTTTGTGGAATATAACCATGTAATTGTGGACTTAATAACCTTCCATGTTCTCTAAAGTGATAAATTAAAATTTTTGAATCCATTGTCTCGAGTCTACAGAGTACACCAGTGATTGCGATATGATAGTTTGATAATATTGAATGGTCTTTGGGTAGATCTGAAATGAATTGAACTGCCTTTTGACGAAGGTAATGTACGTCTTCTGGTGGAATTGTATCTTGAATTTCTCTATGATATAATAATACGGAAAAGAAGAGGTAGTTGAAATAAAATGAACCGTTGGTAAAAAAAGAGTATTTATGAAGCAAGTTGGATACAAATTTGATTTTACCTGTATAGATTGCAAAAATGCATTGGAAATATGCTATGGCCTGATCATATTTATTTGAAAACGATGAATTTGAAGCGGTAGCAATATCTGGTACGGGTACTACTTTTTTATTTGCGATTTTTAAAAGGTCTTTAAGGCATTTGTGATGAAAACGATTTACACCGAAATAAGCAATTGTTACAATTGGGTTGTTTGGTTCATCCTTATACAATTCATCTATAAAGCTATTAATAAAATGGATGTTTTCGGATGGGATACGAATAAAATCAGACATATCTAGAGTACAGTACAATTCTGTCAATGGTTCAATCAATCCTATTCTTTGTTGTAGAGTTAGTTGGTTCTCTTTAAAAGTAGTTTTGAGTGGTTGTTTTGGAATGTTTGTAAATAACTGTATAAATTTTGAAACTTTTGTTAATATTTCGAATATGTTTTTTGAAAATACCGAGCCATCTTGAACCATTGATTTCTTTACTAGGTTTGCATCCAATGGATATGTTCTGTATTCTATATCATTCTTTCTGAAATTATCACCAAATACTCCATGTTTGATTTTTAAATCTGATGGTTTAATAGGGGCTTCAGCTAAACCCGTTCTTTGAGCATCACAAATATCTGAAAGGAATATAGACAAAGATGCACCCTGTCGCCATATTTGTTGAGCTGTACATAAATTCTCCAAAGTTGGTGTACCACATTCACTAAATCTTCCATTTAGATACAAAAAACCCAGTGTAAGATGACAATTTGCATTTACATTGGCCATTTTTTGTAAATCTTCTTTTTTAAACTTCATAGTGCATTGAATTGATTTTTCCAGGAAATATTTCGCAGCAAGAACATCCATGTCATTACCAAGCCATCCATGTAAGTTTATCAATCCTAAAATTTCGCAACACTTTGAAACATTGAAATTTGAAAAAAATAGTTTATGGGTTTGATTGAGTAATGTTGAATTGGGTAATGGACACAAAGAACCCTTAATCATCATTGCCATTTGAAAATCCACTTTTTTTGATAAAACTGCCAAATCAAAATAAACATCTGCAGATTCAGAACCATCACCAGCCAATTTATATAAGACTTCTTTATCCAGCAAACCATTAGAAAAACTATGCCAGGTTATAGAATCTAGAACCTTTGCCTCTGGAAAACCGTTTTTAATAAATTTATCGAAAATACTTTTTGATTCCTCTAACCTTTTCTTTAAAACTTCATCAGGTAATTTTACATTAAACTTCCCTTTCATTAACTTGAGGTATTCATACTTTCCATATAGTTTTAATTTACTTTCCTTTTCAATGTCTCTTGTTCCATCTGGTTTCATTGATTTCTGAATAATTAAAAGTTTGGATTTGGTCTCTTCAATTTTTGAATTAATTTCATCTTTATAGGATTCTTCAAGTATTAAAGCTGCTTGAAGGAAATCCATTGCTGCTGAATAGTTTGATAAAAAAATTAATATATTGGCCACACGAAAATATGGTTTACCCCATGTTGGCCTGAGCGCAATTGCCTCAAGCCCTCTTTTTTTAGCCTGGGTTAGTGAGTCAAAATCTTTACAATTTGGTATGTGCTTTGAAAATACATCATGAAAAACCTTTGCAATGCTTCTATAATGCGAATATGAGATGCTCAAATTTAAGCACAACATACTCTTTGTAAAGTTGGACAAATTATTTTGATCCAATGCATCACTAAAACTTTGGATTGCCCTATAATAGTCACCATTTGTAAAGTGTTTTTTACCAATTTCCTTGATATTATCTGCAACATTTTCACTGCCTCTATTGGCGTCATTAATGTTTCTTTCTGTGTCTGTTTGTAAAGTGTATAATAAATAATTGGATTCGCTTTGAATAGTTTGAAGGTCCGTTTGTGCATTTTGAAATACCAAACCTAATAACTTTGATATATTCTTTGAAAGAAAATCTTTATAAAATTCAACATTTTCTAATTTATATGTAACATTTTTTTCAACTATAAAATTTAGTATGTTAGTGTATGTGTATAACTAAATGAATTGGAATAATTTAACAAAATGGTTTTAAAAATACATACTGGTTTTTAGGTACATTCCATATATCTTGGTGATATATTTATTTTGTTTAAATAATTTCTCTTTTTTAATTTTTTCAAATTTGAAATTTATTAAAAGCTTCTTTAAAATTACAAATGTAAATTTGTCTAAGCAACCCATTTGAATAATCTTCTTTTCATCATCATCAAACAATTCATTAAATTTGGCTTTTGCATTGCCGATACCAAACTTGTTGATGATTAATGTACCATGAGCAATATTATTCCTCCATTGGGCACCACCAGACTCTTCACTGTATCTATGCCTGAATATTTCTCTAAATTTGCCTGCAATATAAACATTGAAAAAGCAATCAATTCTAAAATAATTAATTATATCCATGTTACTATTATTATTACTATTATTACTGTTATTACTATTATTAATTAAAGATGTGTAAAAAATAAATTGTGTGTAAAAAAAAAAAAAAAAAATTGTGGGTAATAATTATTATTTTGTGGGTTAAAAAAAAAAAAATTTAAATAATAAAAAAATAAATTCCAAAAATAGATGAATTATTTAAGTCATTATCTGTTTAATTACATTATTTTAAATTATTTGGGATGGAACAATATGTGATGAATATTCCATTTAATAAACATGGCATTTGATGAAATAGTTTGAACATGTTTAATAATTTACATCTTGAACGAATTGATCGTTAAATATAAAACTATAAATTTTTTATTTATAATACAGAGCCACAGGTAATTAACTACAGACGTTTATTAAGTGCAATCTGCAACATTGTTAATCAGCTAGCTAATCAATACTTTAATTGAACCTAATGCTGGGAAATAATTAAACTTTAATGATTTTAAATATAGTTGAATCAATTTTGATTATCTTTTGATATACATCTAGATTAAAGATCTATCAGTATTAATTTTATATGAATTTCAAGTAACATTTTTAATAATTATATTAACTTTCTATTTATTCTTTGTTTTAAAAGAAAATAGCTTTAATTTTCTTGGTGGATGCCCAGTAAATCAAATTCTTAAAGATTTTAGCTAAATTTACAAGTGGCCACTTGTAAAACAAGAAACCCATTATCTCTGTAATTTTTTTTCATTTGAAATTGGAAATATAAAAAAAAAAAATTATTTGAATTTTTCAAAAAAATGATTGTAAAATTATTTGAAAAAAAGAAAAAAAAATTTTTAAAAAACCATTCCCACCCATTTTTTTTTATTTTTTTTATTTTTTTCAATTATTTAAATAAATTTTTTTTTTTTTCATTTTCATTAATTTCAAACAAATACAAATATAAATATAAATAAAATGGAAGGTGAAGATGTTCAAGCTTTAGGTATGTTTTATTTTAATCACACAATATTGCAATAATTTTGAACTGAATATTAATTTTTTATTTTATTTTTTAATTAGTTATCGATAACGGTTCAGGTATGTGCAAAGCCGGTTTTGCTGGTGATGATGCCCCAAGAGCTGTTTTCCCATCAATTGTTGGTCGTCCAAGACACACTGGTGTTATGGTCGGTATGGGTCAAAAAGATTCATATGTTGGTGATGAAGCCCAATCAAAGAGAGGTATCTTAACCCTCAAATACCCAATTGAACACGGTATTGTTACCAATTGGGATGATATGGAAAAAATCTGGCATCATACTTTCTACAATGAATTACGTGTTGCCCCAGAAGAACACCCAGTCTTATTAACTGAAGCCCCATTAAATCCAAAAGCTAACAGAGAAAAAATGACCCAAATTATGTTTGAAACCTTCAACACCCCAGCCATGTACGTTGCCATTCAAGCCGTCTTATCATTATATGCCTCAGGTCGTACCACCGGTATTGTTATGGATTCAGGTGATGGTGTTTCACATACTGTTCCAATCTACGAAGGTTATGCCTTACCACATGCCATCTTACGTTTAGATTTAGCTGGTCGTGATTTAACCGATTACATGATGAAAATCTTAACTGAACGTGGTTACTCATTCACCACCACTGCTGAAAGAGAAATCGTCAGAGATATCAAAGAAAAATTAGCCTACGTCGCCTTAGACTTTGAAGCTGAAATGCAAACTGCTGCCTCATCATCTGCCTTAGAAAAATCATACGAATTACCAGATGGTCAAGTCATCACCATCGGTAACGAACGTTTCCGTTGCCCAGAAGCCTTATTCCAACCATCATTCTTAGGTATGGAATCAGCTGGTATCCACGAAACCACTTACAATTCAATCATGAAATGTGATGTTGATATTCGTAAAGATTTATACGGTAATGTCGTCTTATCAGGTGGTACAACTATGTTCCCAGGTATTGCTGATCGTATGAACAAAGAATTAACTGCTTTAGCCCCATCAACCATGAAAATTAAAATCATTGCCCCACCAGAACGTAAATACTCTGTCTGGATTGGTGGTTCAATTTTAGCCTCACTCTCAACTTTCCAACAAATGTGGATTTCAAAAGAAGAATATGACGAATCAGGTCCATCAATCGTCCACAGAAAATGTTTCTAAATTATTTATTATGTACAATATAAAACTTTTAATAAAACAAAATATATATAAACTATTTCTTTAATGTCGATTTTATCCTTAAAGAAATTTAAAAAAATATTATAAAACTTTTTATTTTTATTTTTATAGCTTTTTAAAGAGCATTCAAACCATTATCAATTTGGGAATCACATTGTGATGCCATTTCATTAATTTTTTTATGAACCATATCAATGATTAATTCTTTTTGGCCAATTATTATATTAAATGGAATTTCATCTTGGTTTCCATATCTAATTATTATTTCTGCTAATTTCAATGGACTTTTATTTGGGTATTTTGATATTACACTTTGCGAAATTTCATTTAATGTGTCATATCCATCAATTTGTTTTGAATAAATATTTGTGGATTTGAAAATTGATGATTCTATGGAGCCCAAAACAATATATGATACCTTAATATTAAATTTTTTAACTTCATAATGTAAAGCTATGAATAAAAAAAAAATTAGTATTTTTTAGATTATATATATTATTAATTTTAGAAATTACATTCTGTTAAACCACTTAAGGCACATTTAACACTACCGTATGCCCCAACATAAGGAACAGGTTTAATACCACCCACCGAACCAATATTGAAAATGTATCCATATTTCATTTTTCTAAAATATGGTAATGCTGCTTTGATTACATTTAAGGGTCCGAAATACATACAATCGAATAGTTCTTTGTAATCTTCATTAGAAACCTCTTCAATTGAACCTATTTTAACCATGCCACTATTATTTACAACAGTAGTCAAAGTCCCAAAATAATCAATTGTTTTTTTGATAGACTCATTTACATTATCAACATTTGTAATATCTACTTGTAATGGTAAGAAATTTGGGTGGGTAACTAAACTTTTTAAACTAGCAAGTTTATTTAAATCTCTTGATGTTCCGGCAACCTTGTATCCACTGTCCAGCAAAACTGTTGCTAAACCCAACCCAACCCCACTTGTGACACCCGTAACATACCATACTGTGTTATTCATTTTTTATAAATCTTGAAAATTATATATTTTATATTGTTAGGAAAAAGAAATTTATAAAAATAGTAAATTTTGATTAATAGACAAAGAAAAAAAAAAAAAAATTATAAAAAAAATTTTAAATATTGTTGCTCTATTTATTTCAATTTATTTAAATATACTTGCTCTTAATAATCAAATAAATTTAAAAAATAAAAAATAAATATAAAGAAAATTTTTGAATTTTTTGTAACTAATAGATTGAAAATTTTTTTTATTATAAAAGTAAAAATAAAAATAAAAATAAAGAATAATTTTAAAAAATAGATATAATAACAAATAGATTTATTGTATGTTTAGAAACTTTCAATAATATAAATTTAAAGATTAAAATAATAAAAAAGAAAAATAAAATAAAATAAATATCCTCTACAACCATTATTGTTATGGATTCAGGTGATGGTGTCTCCCATTCTGTTCCAATCTACGAAGGCTATTCCACATGCCATCATACTTTTAGATTTAACCGATTACATGATGAAAATCATACGAATTAACAGATGGTCAAGTCATCACCATCGGTAACGAACCCTTTTAAAAAAATATAAAAAAAAAAAATCTTGAAAATTTATATTATGGTTATTGTTCTAATACAAAAAAAAAAAAAAATTAATTATTTCATTTAAACTCTATTAATAGTTTTATTTATAAATCTAAAACTATAGGGTTTATTATTTTGAATATATTTAATTTATTTATTGTTGAAACAATGTTTCGATATGGGTTAATTTTAAAAAAAATAAAAAAATAAAAAAAATTTTTATTTTTTAAATTCCCACACCAACAACCAAATTAAGAAAAAAAGAAAATTAAATAATTTTTTAATATGATAATGTTTTAAAAAAACGAATTTTAGTTTTTTATATAATATCATTTTAAATACTAGTTTTAAATATATAAAAAGATGCATAGAAATAGTCCAACAACAAACACAAATAGAAATAACCCAGTTTTAAATAGAGGCGCACCCAATTTAAATAATAACAATAATAATAGTCCAGCAACAAACACAAATAGAGGCAATCCAATTTTAAATAGAGGTGCACCTAATTTAAATAATAATAACAATATTAGTCCAATAAATAGTCCTATTGTTAATAGAAACAATCCACCATTGAATAGAAGTAGTCCAACTATAAACACAAACAACAACCCAAATACCCCACCAAATATAAATAGAAACAGCAATCCAGCTTTAAATAGAAGCAATCCAACTATAAATACAAATACCAACACAAATACCCCTCCTTTAAATAGAAGCTATCCAAGTATAAATACAAATGTTAACACAAATACCCCACCACCAGCCATCAATAGAAATAACACAAATACCCCACCCCCAAACACAAATGTAAATACAAATAACACAAATGACAACAAACCAGATGATAAATCCAAAGATGAAAAGGATGGAAACGAAATTAATTGGCAAGTACGTACAAGTATAAATATATAGAGTAAAAAAAATAAATTAAAAAAATTCTAATTTTAATTATTCATATAGGATATAGTTGATAGACAAATTGTTGGTTCTGGGTACATTGATTTTGGAAGTATATTGGATATAAATGGTAAAGTTTTAGCAAGCAAAAACATTACTATTAATGAAGAAGAAGCTAAACAATTTATAAAAGATTTAAAAAACAATGAACAAATTTTAAAACTTGCTGGTAAAAAATACAACACAATGATAAATAAAGATAAAGAATATTACCATGGTAAAGAAGGAAATAATGGGATATTTTGTTTGAAAACTGTATTTATTATTTAATGTTTTTATACTTTATTGATGCTTTTATATTAATTATTATTTTTATTTTTTCATATTAACCACCTTCAAATAAAATAGAAAAGCAACTATATAATAGGACATTATTGCGAGTATCACCATTACGATAACCCATTTCCAAAGAAATCCCAAATTGTTATTGAAACAGTAGCTAAAAATATGAAAGGTAGGATATTATTTTAATCTATTTTTAATTTAAATTCATTTTTTATTAATATTATCTTATTTTATTATTTTTATTAAAAAGAAATAAACTTATAAGAAAGAGTCCGTATGATATTTCCTTTTTTAATGATTAAAATATGCTTTTTTTTCAATTAAATTAAAACAATAAAAAAAATTTTTTTTTAAATTTTTTTTTTTTTTTTGATTTTTTTTCATTTTTTTTTTTTAAATTTAAAAATTATTAACAACCCTCTAATTTGTATATATATCTTAACTTTATATAAATCTCTATACTTATTTTATCCATATATATATAACAATAATGATAATATAATCAATTATTATATATCAAGTTAAAATAAAATAAATTTTATTTATAAAAAAATGAATAACAACAATAACATCAATAACAATAACAATAGTAATAGTGATAATATATCTTCATTTTTGCAAGCACTACCATCTTCTGGAGTCTTATTTTCAAAATATAATATAAAAAAAACTGTACAGTAACTCATTCATTTATTACATTATCTATCTCAACATAATATTAATTATTTATTCTACATTAATAGGTCACAAAGAAAGAAATTCCAAAATATATTCCAGCCCATGACACCAACCCTCCAAGTAAGTATTTATGTTTATATTAAGCAAATTAGATATAGATTTTTAATATTTTTATTTTTAGATAACGAATTTGTAAAAAATGAAGATGATAATATATTAATAAGGTCACTAATAAAAAACTCAGTTCACAAAAGGTATGTTAATAGTAGAAAACCAATTAATAGAAGAAAATAAATCTATCATACTAAAACCAATATTAATTTTTTTTAGAATCAATGAACAAAGTAAAGAAAAGAAAAAAAACAATGAAAGTGATAATGAAGATGACTCGACTGTACCCTCAAGCTTTGTTTCTGAAATTGAAAACTCTAGCCCAAATAAAAGAACAAGATCATAACTATAAAATCAAAAAAAAATAATAATAACAATAAAATCAATTTTTCCATAAATAGATTGGTTTTTATGTCATTTTTTTAAATTAAGAAAAAAAAAATAAAAAAAAAAAAATAAAATTTTTTAACAATCTTTTCGAAAAAAATTTTTTATTTTTTTTATTTTTTAATGTTTACTGCAATTACAATGATTTTAAATAGGTTTAAATTTAATAATACAAATACATTAAAACACATTCAATTTATAAGAAGTTTTTGCAACAGTAGTAACACAGAGTTTGATCTTTTTGAAAAAAGATTCAAAAGAGTTCCAATTAAAAATAATAATACTAATAATAATAATAATAATAATAATAATGTCCCTGTTCGTCAACCAGAAAATGATAGAAATAATTTAAAGAGTTTACCAGGTCCACAATTCATCCCAGTCATGACCGAAGAAAAACAAAAATTGGCATCGGATGAATCAAGAAGGGTTATAGAGGGTCACAAGAATGAGCTAAATGAATTTTATAGAAATAATAGAGAAGAAATTGAAAAGAATTTAGAAATCAATACAATAAAGAAACCTTTTGCATTATGTTTTGGATATGATGGTACAGGTTTTTACGGCTTATCATACAACAAGGATTTGAAATATAAAGCAATTGAAAATGCCATAGAGAAAGCTTTGTTTATAAATGGGCATATTGCTCCTTCGAATGTTGGCGATTTATCAAGAATAAAATGGAGCAGAAGCAGCAGGACTGATAAAGGTGTACATTCATTATCAACACTTATTTCATGTTTTATTTTAGTCGATGAAAAAACTAATCAAAGAGAAGGATTATCTAAAGAAACAATCGAATCGATTAACAAGCATTTACCAGAATCTGTAAGATTATTATCAGGAACACGTATTTCAAAGAGTTTTAGAGCAAGAAGAGGTGTATGTGAAAGAACCTATCACTATATGGTACCAAAAAAATATTTAGAGGGCATTTCAATCGACCATATGAATGAAATTTTATCAAATTATATTGGTAATTTCAGTTATCACAACTACACAAGCCAAAGAAACACCTATTTAGCTGAAAAAAATAAAAAACAAAGCGAGGATGATGATGATGAGGATGAAGGAGAAGATTTTGAAGAAGAGAATCAACCAAAAACTATATTATCGCCAACAACTGTTACAATAGATAGAATATCAGAAAAAAAAATGTTTAGGGTCAATCCAAAGAATATGAGAACCGTAAAGAAATTTTATGTAGAAAGCGACCCAATTCTTATTAACAATCAAGAATGGTTTAGATTTGTAGTTACAGGTGAATCGTTTATAACTTTCCAAATTAGAAAAATGATGGGTTTCTTTTTTATCAGTTGCTAAAAAAATACAGCCAATAGAAGCTTTAAAAGTATCAATCGACTCACCATTTATTGTATCAACACCAACAGCACCACCATTTTCACTCTACCTTTACGAGTTTGAATTTGAAAATAATAAAAAACAACCAGTTTGTACCAAAACAGCATTCTCAGATACATACAAAACATTTAAAAAAGAATTTTTATCTAATCAACTACATCAACGATTTGATCAAATAGAAAGGGATACCAACCAATTCAGCACATTTTTCGAAGAGCTACAACAGCATCAATTCCTTTTAGATGATTTACCACATGTCATAGAATTAAATAATGAATTTAAAAGAGAAAAAGCAGAAAGACAAAAGATGCACGAAGAAAGAAAATTACAAAGACAGGAACAAAGAGAAAGAGAAAGACTAGAAAAAGAAATGCAAGAAAAAGAAATGCAAGAAAAAGAAAATCAAGATGAAGAAGATGAAAATGAAAATAAAAACAAAGAGGATCAAAAGTGAATATCTTTAAATAAATAAATTTTGTTTTTAAAAATGGAACAAAAAGAAAAGACTATTTAAAATCTTTAACTAGTTTATTTTTTTATTTTTTATTTTCTTTTTATTTACAATTAATTTAAAATATTCTATGCCCTGCTTATCCATTGACGCGATGTTGGCTCCCAGTATTTGCCATTGTCAAATCTACCTGTGGTTACTGTTATTAATATTAAAAATGCGGGATACAATATTAGTGTTGCTAAAGATACCCTTGCAAAAGCTTTTACATTTTTATTTGGTTCTCTAATATACATAATTGAATAAATTAACGGGAAATAGAACAACAAACCAAGAGCAAAAAACAATCGAGCATAGTTGTAATGTTCACATTCTACCTTTTCATCTTCGTTATGTTGTAGGTCTTGAAGCTGATTTAGTTGTGGCTTTGGTTGATCATTTATTTGGATTTGATTATCGGTCAGTCTTCTCTGCTCTTCATCTTTGATACCACCCAGTACTGTTGATAAATCTGTAGTTGATGATGATGACACTGATGATGAACAGATTGAATCTTTATCTAAATTAGAATTTATCAAACTATTTTTATCATTTTCAATATCTATATCTTCTTCGTCATCATCCATTATATTTCTTATTTTAGATGAATGAACTAATAAAACTTCATTCTTATTATTATCCCCTAATATTTCAGAACTTTTATTTTTATTTATATATGACAAACCCATTTTATTTATTTTAATATATTATATAGTAACTATTCTATTTGATATATAGGTGTTTAATACTATATACTTTTATTATTACTACTATTTATTTTTTATTATTTAATTTGTTTTATTTTTAAATTATTAAGACAGTAAAAAAACAAAAATACACACAAAGATATTTATATTAACACACAAATTATAAAAATCCACACAAAGAAATAAACACACTATGGTAGTTATACAAATTAAATAAAAAAAAATAGTTATAATATGTGGGGGGGGAAAGTTTCAAATTAAGGTTTCTAAGGGAAAATTAAAAAAATTTTTTTGGGTTATTTTTTTAAGGGTTTTTTTTTACCTTCATTTGTTTCCCCTTTTTTTTTTTTTTTTTTTTTTTTTTTTTTTTTTTTTTTTTTTTTTTTTTTGTTTTGTTTTGTTTTGTTTATTTATTAACTTTTAAAATTTTATTATAATAAAACTTTCGAGTTTATAATAATAATTATTTTTTTTAAAGTTAGAAGAATCCTTCATTGATTAAATACCAATAAAAAATTAAACACATTAAATTTAATAGTGAATTTATTTATATTTTTCAAATACCTAAATTCCTTTTTTCTTAATATATATTTTTTAAAAAAAAATTGTGGTAAGTTACATTTGTTTAATTTGTAAACCTCTATATAGATAATTGTGTGGGAAAATGTTTTGTGTTTGTTTTTTTTATATGTAGATTTTTTTTTTTTTCGAATAAAATTTAATTTTTTTAATATTATGTGGTGTATAAAATAAACCCCATACATACATATAAGTTTATTTTCATATGTTTACCACAAAAAAAATAAAAATCTTCACACCCCACCACCAACATACTACTCAATACAAATAAAAAAATAAAAAAATATTCACACAAATACACACCAAAAGAACACCAAAGAAAAAATACCAAACATATATTAATTTTTTTAATAATTTGAAATACTTTTTAAATGGAGGAGGTATTTCAAATATTAATAAATTTTTTTTCATTTTGTTTTTTGTTATATTCTTATTTTTTGCGATTTAAACAGTTGTATTTTGCTAATTATTGTAATAATTATAAACACACTTTGTTGAGTTGTTAAAGTTATCTAAATAAATATAATTTTATATTAAACTATCAATATTATAATAAAAATCGTTATTATCATATCAAAGAAAAATAAGAAATCAAAAATCATTTTGAATACTAATTGATATTATTAAAATAGCAAATAAACACTCCGTCACTAATTTTCAATTGTTTAATATCTACAAATAATATATAATTAAAATTAATACTATAATATTAAAAATATTAACACTACGCCAAACTAAACACATCAAGTATAAATATAACTTAATTATAATAATATTAACAAATAACTAATATTATAATAAAATAATAAAAATTATTAATAAATAATAAAGAAGATTATTTATCAACTACTTTATATAAATCAAAACCAAAATCAAAAAAAATAATAAAAATAATTTTTTTTTGATTTTTAATTTATATATAATTACTTAAATCTTTTTATTTTTAGATACAATAATAAATAAATATAAAAAATAATAACTACACTATATATTATATAATATATACAAATAGGAAATGACATTTCAAGATGTGGAAATTAATGAAAAAATACCATTTATAAATGTTTGCAAATGTGGTTCCAAAGATTTCGAAAACTCTGAATCGAAAAGAGCAAAACTATTCTTTTATATTGGCCATATAATAATAATATTTCATTTCTTAAATTTATCAAAACTGTTTTCAAGCAACGATACCGCCAAAAGATACGCTATTGGTTCTTTATCATATATACTCTTTTCATTGTCAATATTTTTATATATAGCGCTTTTCCTTTACTGCAAAATGGGTCTCAGTATTTTCGAAGAAGATTTTTATTTAAAATTTAAAACATACTATAACTAAATAAAAGAAAATAAACTTTTTGTAAAATTTTATTATTTATTTAATTTATTTCTAATTTTTCCTATTTTTTATTTAAATTTAAAAGAGGACTCCATATTTTCAAAACCTTTTAGAGCATTTATATATTTTACATTATTAGGATTTAATTTTACTTTTAATTTTATTTTATTACGAACACTTTCAAAACTAAACTTGTTTGCTGCGTTCGATCCTAAAAAATTAAAAAGTAAATCAAACCTATCTATAATTATATAATAATTTAAAAGAAAGACTTCTTTATAATTATAACCAAGAATTTCCTTTGCCTTATTGTTAAAATAAAGCAATAATAATTCAACACAATCACCACTATTGAAATCTGGACCAGTTAAATAATCTATAGTGAAAACATCTTGATCAATAAAATCTTTAACAAAACTTTCGATAGGTTTTTTTGTTCCTTTTCTATGACACAAACATTTTCCACCCAAATCATTATGAAACCCAATTGTCATAATTGTATCTACAATGTATTTTATCATTTGATGGGATTTTGCTAAAATATAGTAAAATGAATGATAAACCGAATGTTCTAATATAATATTTGAACGATCGATAAGCTGCTTTACTCTTTTTATTTCATACAGAGTTATACCATAGATTTGTATATACCTTTTATAAAGGTAGTTTAATATATTTGTAAAAACTGGCATACTTGAATTTGAAACCCTATTGACCCAAAATATAATATAATCTGTTGCTAATTTATGATCAATATGATAAATTGTGTTGATTTCTTTGTGTTTTTTAAAAATTTTAAACTTGAAGAATTTTTTAATTTTATTATTTTTTGAATAGAGACCTATGTTCCCACACTTCCAAAGATCATTAATCTTTTCTAAGAATTGTTCGTTTAAATCTATAGAGTTTAATATAATTTTTGTCGTATATAGATCAAACTCTATAATAGAATGAACTAATAGCTGTAAGACCTCTCTAATCTTTGTGTTTGAAATTGATATTATTATATTATCTATTATTTTATTTGTACCTTGCTTATATTTCTTTTCCAATTGTCTTGCAAAATGTTTAATTAAAACAGAATGGAATTCGAATCGTAATTGATTATCTTGCATACTATATTTTTTCAAAAAACCATATATTAAATCATATGTGTTTTCATTATTTTCATTTTGGAATTCTTCGTCAATAATGGCCTCATCCCATTTTAATTGGCTTAAAACTGATGATAAAGGGTTATTTAAGATTTGAGACCATTTGATCGGTTCGATTTTATTTGGACAAGTTTTATAGCATGAGTCTATTTTTAACATTGCATAAGTTTCCAATTGGTTATTTTGAAAAATTATTAATTTTTTTTTTTTTTTTTCAATATAAAATTTTGCTAAATTATTAAACCTATGTACTGATCTGGAGATTTTTGAAACTGTGTTTATTATATCACCATCTTTGATTATAATAACACTATTACATGGACCCATTATTTCTTGATAGTGGCACGACCACTCTAAAGGTATCTTTAATTTATCACCAATAAAACTGTATAATGGGCTCATTGCTTTATCATACCACTCTTTAGTATTCATTACTGTATAAATAATAAATATTATTTTATTTGCCAACACATAGTTTTTGTTCCAATTAGACCATTTTATTTCTTTAAAAAATGAATGTAAAAATTTTATTATTTCATCTTTATCATCATTTTCGATTAGTTTATCGATAGTTTTTAAAATATTATTTGTTTTTAAATTGATGAATATAGTGCTTGGTAATACTTCGATAATCTCGTAGTATTTAAAATAATAAATGCTGTATAGTTTTTTTGATGTAGAAACCTGAACCAATAGTTTGAATAATTTTTTTTCCTTTCCTTTCTCCTGGTCATCATTTAAAATTTCATTTATTGATGTAACTATCTCTTGAGGTATATCTGACTGAAAACTAAATTTGTAATATATTTTAAAAAATAACAAAACCTCTTCTACACGATTAAATGGAAATTTGTTAGCCAAATAACCCAAACAACTATCACCTATATAATAATTCATGTCCAATAATTTGTTATAGACTTCAATATAATTTGGGTCTATATAATTCAATTGTTTATAATATTTATTTATATGATTGAAGTCGCATTGGTTTAATAATGAAGGTGTATTTAAAACCAATTTAAATTTCTCTAGATCTTTAGATATGATTTTAAATTTTTCTATATTCAATTTCTCTTTCTTTTGATTTTCCAACACATTTAATATAATTTCGGTGGCTCTATTTGAAAATTTTGATATAGCTAAGTGTAAATGGTCATTGTTTACAAATTGCCCATTCTGATTTAGTACAATTTCGAGGAGTTCTGCATCACCCATATACAACACAGCTTTTATTAAATCATCAATTTTATTTTGATTTTTATATTTTGAATTGCTATCAAACAAAGATTTAAATATTATTCTATACTCTTCTATTTTTTTTTCCCAACTTGTATATATTATATGGTAACTACCCTCAAAATCTATTTCTTGATTTGTATGAATCTTATCTTTGAGGAGCTCTATTTTGTTATTATCAATCATCCATTTAAATGATTTAATATTTATAAATGATATTCTATTTGAAAAATGATATTGTTCATAATTTTTATATTCAATATCATCATTTAACAAATGATAAAATATCTTTTTATTTATAAATAAATTTCTATAGACTTTCCAAAATATTATTTCAAATGTTTCCATTATATATATTTTATATTAATAATAAAACTTTTAAAAAAAAAATTTATATTACAAAAATTAATAAAAAAAAATAAATTTTAATTTTAAAGAAACTTTTAAAAAAAATAAGAAAAAAAAAAGATATTTTAATTTTAAAGAAATTATTTTTAAATATTTCCACAATATAGTTTTTTATTTTATATAATACATTTATTTTATTTTATTTTATTTACATTTAATTAATAATACATGTTTCTTTTTTAGGCTTTATTTGTTTTATAGGGACAAAAGTTGTTTCCTCTTCCAATGAATTACTATAGATTTTTAGGACCATATTTTGAATACACTTTTCTACATCTATTTCATATTTACTTGAACACTCTATATATTCTATACCAAGAGATTCTGCATAATCTTTTGCTTCATTATAATCTACAGCTCTTAATGAACTATTGAGTTCGACCAAATCTAGTTTTGCACCTACCAAAACTGCAACCACATTGTCTCTTGCATATCTTTCAACCTCTTGACGCCATTTCTTTGAATCTTCATATGAACCTCTGTCTGTTAAATCGAAAAACTATGTATTGTAAAAATGTAAAATAACTATAGCTATTAGTTTTATTTGTTTTTTTTTACGCCTGAGTTAAACCAATAATATACCAACAATAAAAACCCCATTACTTTGCCAATATGGTATCCTTATATTCCTGAAACATGCGCGAGCTGGCATATCCCATATCTGCACTTTAAAACAAAGCCCATCTAACTCTACCATTTTAATTAAAAAGTCCACTCCAAGTGAAGAAATAAAGCCCTCTGTATAGGTGTCTTTGCATGATCTATTTATGAAACAAGACTTACCAACACCATCATCCCCAATGACCAATAATTTAAATAAATAATCGAAACCTTTATTCATTTTTTAATATTATTTTTAAAAAACAATATTGTATTTATTAAGTGTTATTATTTTATTATTGGCGAGTTATTCCTTTATTTTTAAAAAAAAAAATCAAATAAATTTTAAAAAAAAAATATTTTAATTTTTTTTTTAGTTAAAAAACTTTATAAATTTAAATTTTTTTAATTTAGATTATTTAAATATCTTTTCCAAATAAAATGATCAAAAATAAAAAAATAACAACTTAAATTTTGTTTAATCTATAATTTTATTAATCTTTTTTTTTTTTTAAAATATCTCATTAACTTTACATATTCTATAGTACTATAGGATATAGTTTTTATTATTTAAACTGGATGGGGAATCAATCTATCAATGCCAGAAGCCCATAAAATGAATGGGTTGCCAATACCGTTATAGAAATAAGCTCCAGGACGGGGCATAAATTTTGAGACACCATTTATACCATAACCATTGCTTTTATTTGTTGCCTCAACCATTAAACCTTTGGTTTGGCTATTTGGGCCAAAATGGACAATAGAAGCTTTTTAAATATAAAAAAATTAATATTTTTAAATAATATATAAAAATTAAAACATAATACTTACAAATTAATGTCATTTTTTTGTTAATTTTAATATAAACAATTAATTTATTTTTTATTTTTTGGTTCTTATTTATAGACATTTCTTGCATAATTATTTGTTTAAAAAAAAAATTATAAAAAATAATATTTAAATTAATAAATACATGGCTTGCCCAATATAAATCTATATTATCTGTAAATATTAAAAATGAAATTAAATAACAATAAAATAAAAAGAATATATGAACTTCTTTGTTATTATTAAAAAGAATATTCTTTAAACTGCATAAAAATATGGATAAAAAAAATAACTATAAATAAATGTTATGTCTTTTGGAAAATGAATTTATACTGTATATAACATTTTTTTAAACAAATACAGTAAAATTTTTCAAATAAATACCTAAAATAGTAAAAACACACTTAACACTTTACACACCACCCCTAACACTCCGCACACCTCATATCTTCATATGCGTTGTACTTTAGACAAAATAACAACATCTATTTTTATATTAGCCTTTTTTTATTTGAAATATATTAAAAAAAAAATAAAGATTATATTACAATTTTTTTAAATAAACTTTAAACATATAAAATATAAAAATATAAAAAAAATATAAAAAAAAAAAAAAAATATTCAAATATTAAAAAAAATAAAATTTTTATATATCCATAGTAAGTTTTTTTTTTTTTATATTTATTAAACAATATGGTAATTATTTTTAAATATTAAATAGAAAATAGGAATATTCATTCAAATTAATTAAATTCAAAGTGATAGATGTTATATATAGATAAGTTTTTTTTCAAATAACTAAACTCTGCAATAAGAAAATCTAAATTTTTTGTTGAATTGTAAAAAATGGCACATGAACGCTATCTGCATTCAAAAATATCAAATTAGATTGCATATGTCCATAAATCTTTATTAAAAAAATAAATATAAAAAAAAAATCAAAATTGAAAATTTTTGCGGAATTTCATCCATCATTTTATCATTTTGATTTTTTTATTATT